>NC_136020.1:17006738-17151738 GCF_048128805.1 Centroberyx gerrardi | reverse complement strand
ACACACACACCAAGTCCCTGTAGGAAAATTACAGTGATTTTATTGGCTGCCACGGTGTCCGTCTACCTGTGTGTGGTTGTCAATAGGTTATTACTCAGTATTTAGACATTTCACAGAGGGAACATTTCAAAGATGCTGGCCCGGGCTGTAATCTGCAGTCACCCCCAACTTGTTTGAGTTGTTGTGAGCGCTGTCACAGCAGGGTTTGACAGCTGACAGCCTTCTTCTTCTTCTTCTTCATATTGTTGTTGTTTTGGCCCATCGTGGTGGGCGGTCACCTGTCAAAGAGGGCATCATTTTGTGCACACTTCACATGCAAATGAACTGCATTCAAATCATTACATACAGTTAACGTGTGTGAACTTCAGGGTGTGTGTGTGTGTGTGTGTGTGTGTTATTTGAAGTGACAGACAGACAGACAAGGCAGGGGATTTTACTGATGTACAGTATGTTTGACCCCCCATTGAGGGGGGTCTCTCTCTCTCTCTGTCCAGGACCTTCCAGGATTTGGCAGGATGTCATGGATAATGATTGTCATTCAGTGAGAAATTTCATCTTTGCATGTAAATAGGGTCAGAAATGCCAAGAATGTCCCTTATTCTGTTTGAAAGACTGGTTACTCGCGGCTTCATAGGTCAACCACATGTTTTGATAAGGGAATCCAATCAGATGTGTCACCTCCATATAATGGAATAGGTAACATATTACCTGTGTTGTCAGTAATGCATTTCACTATGCAAAGCTTCCTTATACCTTTTGACATTCAGGATAGAGAAAAAACATGATATCGAAAAAGAATAGACTGTTTAAAGTGGTGTTTTACAGTGCTACACCCCTCAAGCTGCCTGCACTGTCTTGGTAAAATAGGTTACAGCGTTTCTGTGTTACAGTAATGGGTACAAATAGATCGGCTGTAAAGTCATATCTCTGCAGACTGTAAAAAGGTGCTTTGTTTAAATGCTTGAATGTGGCTGATGTTGGGAGTCTATTGCGTTCAATAGGCTACAGCATGTAGAGATAAATGTATTATGGTAGACTACAAAAGCTGCTTGTACTGCAATTCATATGTACTGCGTTTTCAATAGGCTTACATCTGAATGTGCATTTGCAGATAGACTACATGTTGTATAAAAACCTTCTCTAAAAAGTCAGCTTTGCAGGAATACAGAAAAGCAAGTTCCTTCTCAGGGCATCACCTTGCATTTTTGACATTTTACAGTGGGTGTTGAACAGGATTCACAGGCCCTTGGGTCAGGAAACTTGCTCACCTCAAACATCGCCATGTTCAGGTTCAAGATAAAAATCAAAACCACTGAAACTGAAATCAAGATGTTTTCCAGTGACAATGTTTTCCAGTGACGCATGCAGTGTTTGTTTTGGCAGCGTTTCCAGTAACGGCTCCAGTACCTGTTGTGGTTAAAGTTGCTCTTATTTGGATCATGATCATGACATAATGGACTAAACGTACTGCAATTAAATCTGTTTGGCCTAATGGGGGCGTTTTCATTAAAGGCCAGATCTTGTAGCTCAAACCTGACCTCTCAGACACCACTGGTCTGGTTTTGACAAAACTTGGAGGGATGATGAATTTTGTCACTGTGTTGTGGTGTTTAAAAACTAACACTGATTGGCCTGATGGGGACGCTGTAATTTAATTACAGCGCCCCCATCAGGCCAGCAGCACTCTCATTAGGCCAATTAATGTATTTTGAAAGGACAGCTGGATTTGTGTAGCAAATTTTGTGTAAATCAGACTTACAGTGTGGCAGATACAATTTTGACATTTAATTATAGCACCTTTATTAGGCCAATCAGTGTCATTTGTAAGGATGCTAGATGGGTGTAGTACATTTCATGTCAATCTGACTTACAGTGTAGGAGTTTCAAAGTTTAAAAAAATTGCCCTTTAGACAATTTTTTTAAACTTTGAAACTCCTACACTGTAAGTCAGACTTTCAGTAACTGCAACACTGTAAGATCAGTTTTGATTCAGCTTGGAGGGACGATGCATCTTGTTATTGATTGGCCCAAGAGGTGCCTGCATCATTCCTGGGGGACGACATGTTTACTTGTTTGTTGTGGTTGTGCTGTTGGACCAGATGTGGAATATTCATTGTCTTTACATTTTTCTACTAGTGGGGATATGCTGGTAATACAGGTAACTTTTGGCTGTGGTTTATTCACTTACCAACCATTATTTGGAGGTATTTGGAAGTGCCCAGTGAGTTTTAGAATTGACGACCCTCTGTTGCTGGTGGATGAAACAGTTCCCCACCCTGCCTGAGTCCCTCATGCAGGCCTACTGTATTTCTAGGAGGTTTCATATAGTCTCTTCAGTAACAGAGAGATCATGTAATCTTCCATCAGGCTATATGAATGTGTTTGGTATAGTTTGCTAATGTCTGAGTCACCCGGCTCCTCAGCCCCCCGGGGAGACTGTGTTTCGGTGGGGGATGCCTTCGCTCCCCTCCCACCTCCAACCTGATGGAGAGCTGGAATGCCATGGTTACGGCCAGGTGTGTGTGTGTGTGTGTGTATGTGCGGGCGCGTGCTTGTGTGTGTGTGCTGATGGCGTGTGACAAGCTTGCTTTACACTTTGTGCATTGTTGTCTGTTTCTGTGTGTTTGTGGGTGGACAGGACGGGAAGTGTAAAAAATCACCATGGTTACTACTTTTTAAAGTGTGTGTGTGTGTGTGTGTCTAGGGGGGTGTCAGTGTGAAAAATTTCACTGGAGACAGATGGGCTTAAGAGAACAATATGAATGAGAGTGGCCATTATATCAGACAATGTGGACGATAACTGCTTAATGTGGCTGCGATGATAGCAGTTTTTCATTGTCAACACTCAGAACTGATCCAGGATGTGAAACAGAGAGAGAGGGAGAGAGAGAGAGAGAGAGAGGCAGAGAGAGAGGCAGAGAGAGTCAGAGAGAAAAACAGAGAAAGATTTCCACCTTAACAAGTCATCTAATTGAGTCTCAAACTCTTATGTTCCTGAGAACCAGTGAAAAAAATCTGCCAGTAGGGTGAGATAATTTCACGTGTTTCCAATGCAAATCAGCTTGTTTAAAGAATACCCTGATGCAGTTACAGTCTTATTTCAAGATATTATCAAGTGTTTCAGGAAGAAGTGAAACTGAAACGATCAGTGAGGCTCAAAGAATATGAAAATGGAATGAGCATCTTCATATTCTTTAAGAAAGTTGCAGCGTGGGAAAGAGATGGAGCGCTGAGGAGAGAGAAAGAGAGACCAGAAAGAAACAATAAAGAGAATGAGAGACTGCGAGTGGAAGTAGCTCTTCTCGTGCCGTCGTTGTACAGTCGGCTGTGACATAACGGCTGTAGATGTACTGACGGATCCCCTTGGCGTGCGGCTCCGGCTAATTCGCCTAATGCTCCGCTGCTGTGGGGATAGGGAGTCACAGCTTGGCTCGCACCCAGCAGCGAGCGGGAGACATTTTGCTAATCGATGGCAGAGCCGGAGGCATCGGCTCTGATCAATACACCGCTAACTCTGTGCCAGCCGACTGCGTGCCACAGATGCACCAAAGTTTGCACACTGGCATACAGGACGACCTCAAGCCCAAATATTCCATTACCCTCATCGATTGGCCCGTGGGCTGGCACCTGTGCACACACACACACACACACACAACACACACACTCACACACACTCACACCCAAACCATACTTCTCATATTTCAAGTAACTGACACGCCTGGAAATTTCCACATTGTTTTGAGGAGTTTGCAGCACAGTGAACTGTGTATAATAAGTAAACACATTTTGCCGGTCTTTCAGGGTGGGTGTGGGTGTTTTTGTAGCTGTCTGTGCCAGCTTGTGTGTGTGTGTGTGTGTGTTTGTGTGGTTTTTCTGTGTAAGTTTGCTACTGTTTCTTAGGTAGCTAGTTAGTGTGTATCTATGTAAGTCCTTTATGTATATACAGTATATATTCATGTATATCTGTTTGTGTTTGCATGTATGTGTCTATGTACATTAAATGTGTGTCCTTAAAGGAATACACCAAGTTTCTGTCCCATTGGTCAACTTACCCATTAAGTGATGAGAATACAGACACCAAACCTTTTTCTTGCTAACTCTTTTGCATACACTATGTTGAGTGCTAGTGGAGGAGGAATGAGGGGAGTAGCATTGCTCAAAAGTGAGAAAATGAGAAATTATATGTGGCCAACTCTGGCAGTTTTGTGTATGAAATTTACACAAAAACGTGACATTAGAATATCACACTGTTTTGAACTACTTGGGACTACTTTCCCTGTTTCCATAGGAAGTGAAGGTGGTGGGCGACGGGAGACTGTTTACAGCATAAATCACTGCGCAGCGGAAGAATACGTGGTTGCTCACCTGAAATAGTTCCAAAAATAAACCTGGATACATCAGCTATATTGAGTTAAAATAATGTTTAATTTTTTTAAATTCATGAATCTACAAGCAATATAATAAAAACTACTGACATCTTTTTATTTCTAAAAGGTCAGTCTTCTTACTTGCCTACTATCACTCAACATAGTGTATGCTAAAGTGTTAGCATGGAGCTCTGGAGCAAATAATTTCCCAAAAACAGTGTGTATTCCTTTAAGTGACTGTGTGTGTGTGTGTGTGTGTGTGTGTGTGTGTGTATATGTGTTTCTATATGTGCTGTTTATCTGTCCACAGGTAACTGTGCGTTGTGTATGGGGATCTGTTTGTATTTGAGGGCCAGTGAGTGACGGGACCTCACACTACTCCGGCTCCCCTCCCTGCTCATGAATCATTCACAGCAACACTTGTAGAGCATCAAAGATTCAGCTGTTTGTCACACTGTTAATTCTCTCTCTCTCTTTTCCTCTCCGACTCGCTCCTCTCCTCTCCCAGTCTGAAGTCTGACTGAGAGGATCAGAGCTGAATTATTAGTATTCATAGGAAGGAGGCAGCACTCCATGCTGGAGGATCTGTCTCTGTGTGTTGTGGGTGGCTGTTGCCACTCACACACACACACACACACACACACACACACACACACACAACCAAGCGTGATAATGCATCAGGTGTTTGATGTGTGCTTTATGTTAGCGGAGTATAGCCTCCTGTCAGGGTGACTCTTCAGCCCAAAAGTCTTCTATCTGCCAGCATGATAGCCAGCTGAAAAACAATAATCATACACACACTCTCACACACACACACACACACACACACACACACACACACACACACACATACAAGCTTGTAGTCCCAGCAGAATAACCCCCACAGCGAAGAATTGGACTGGCTTTCGAATAGGATCTAAAATATTGTTGTCTTTTAAACTGCCTTACATCTCTCTTTCTCTGTCAATCTCTTTCTCCCTCTTCTCTCTCTCTCTGTCAGTCTATCTCTCTCCCTCTTCTCTCTCTCTCTTCTCTCTCGCTCTCTCTGTTTCTCACCACGGGTCCCAGCACTGTCAGCAAACATTGTAACTGTTGACAGTAATAACTATCTGATCCTCTCTTCCCTTTCTCTTCTCCTCCCTTCTTCCTCCTCTCCGGTGGATGAGGCAGGACGTCTCTTTCCTGTATTTACTGTCAACATATTGCCTCTGGTGTCACTGTCCATCAGAAATGGCTAGACAGCTGTTTATTTTTTTTAGGGTTACGGCTGGCTTTTCCCCGCATGTTACACTCCAAGTCGGACCACCTGCCTGTTGTTTTTCGGACGACCTGCAGAGAAATTCAAACACACGGATGTCTTGAAAAATGAAAAAGAGAAAAGAGAAATTCAGATTGCTTCTGAATGTGTCATTTCCCTGCATTAGGCAACTCAGAATGACATTTTTGCTCCCAAATGTTGCGATGCGATGAGAGAAAGTCTTAATCATCATTATCTCCACCATCTGCATGCGTGACCCACCCCACTTAATACTTTACCACCTACGCATCTCCAAAATACCGTATGCCGAGGTCACATCCAACAGTTTCCGGGGTGCTGCACCTTCGACGAGCAGAGTCAGTCAACATAAATCATGCAAACTGTTCCTAAGCGATTTAAGTCTGGTGTTAAATGATGAAATCGAGGCCAAATTTGAAAACGAGGTCATATTTGTGCAGGCCCGAAGGCTGGGGCACGGGACTGCTGTGATCCTAATGGGTTCACTGAAAAAAAATGTGTCATTATTTCAGCTTCGAACCGCAAGTAGTCCTCCTGCTTCGGGTAAATATAGTCACGCCGAAATATGAGTTCAAATACTCGTAGTAGTCTAGTCACATGACTGAGACAACTTCATGTTTTCCCACTGTCATTTTGATGTCTTACATGTGTGTTACATGTGGATAATCGTATGCATGTTGGTTATATTCTCTCACCTGGTAGAAAACCTGTCCTTTGTCTAATTCCAGGCTAATTTTGACCTGGCGGTGTGTGGCCGTCTGTCATGCTGGCAGCCACACGTCTCATGGCTTTGAATCTGGAGAGAAACTCCCATGGAGAGGAAACTCCTAGTATGAATGACATCTGTACGGAAAGCCAAAAGGCTTCCTTTGCCCTGCACACCAGTAAAAATGCCACGGTCAAAATTATACACTGGCATTTACCACAGGCACATGAATGGATCTTTCACATTGGTAGAACATTTGCATATGATTCTCCTAGTACCGCTACAGCCCTTCTGTTCTGCCTTTCCATATTAAAATATGACTATTGAATATCTCATTGTGGCTCTGTATATGTCAGTAGGTAGAGTATGGTACTAACTAAAAGGTTAAAATAGTGGAATATAAAAACATTGGAAGGAAGAGAGGCAAATCGTGACACTTTTGGCTTTATTGTGTGTTCGTCATTGCTCTGTTGATGGCATATCTTCAGTCCTGCTCTGTGTGTGTGTGTGTGTGTGTGTGTGTGTGTGTGCATGTGTGTCTGTCAGTACTGAAATGATTATTAGCTGTGTGCAGAGAGGACCAACAGGGCAGGTTGCACCCCAGATGAGGCCTCCTGCACTATCACTCTCCTCTCCTCAGTCTTTCTGCTCCTTCACTCCTCTCTCTCCCTCCCCGTCCTTTTCCTTCTCCTCTCCCTTCCCCTCCTTTTCCCTCTCGGCCTTCTCTCTCTTTATCTTCCCTTTGCCTCCTCCTCTTTCTAATCTCTCTTTCTCTTCGCACTCTCCCGTCTCCTCTCTTCTTCCTCCCTTCTGTCCTCCTCTCCTCTTTTCTCCCTCCCTCTCCTGTTGTGTCACTTTTCTGCTTTGGACTGGCTGGATCATTTTTGCCAGAGAGTCTCTCTCTCTGTGGGACTGTCAGTCTGTCAGTCAGTCTGTCAGTCAGTCTGTCAGTCAGTTAGTCTGTCAGTCAGTCAGTCAGTCAGTCAGTTAGTCTGTCAGTCAGTTAGTCTGCCAGTCAGTCAGTCAGTCAGTCAGTCAGTCAGTTAGTCATATTACAACTGGCACTGCTAGACTCACATCAGAGGCTGCCGACAACTTAACTTTGTATTGGAGCTGCACAGCAGTGTGTGTGTGTGTGTTTGGGTGTGTGAATGTGTGTTTGTGTTTGTTTGATCTAAGTACGCCGTCGCCCAGTTCGGCTGCAGTTGTATATTTTGGAGTCTTGTGTTTATTTGTGAGTTTGCCCATGTTCCACGCTGTTTCTCTGCTATTTTTAGAAGCTGTTTGCCAAAGGAGTAAGTTTGGACACAAAATTGCACCCTAAAGACTAAAAAGCACAGTTGTACATTCTGGAAAACATCAGAATGGCAGCCATTATCAACACTTTTCTTCACAAACAAGTCTGCCTGATCCAACGCTCAAATTGGGGTTTGACCGTTATGGGTTTTTGACGGCCAATACTGGTATAGTAAGTCTAAATCTGACCATTTTCATGCCAAAAAACTGCAAGGATTATATTCTTGTCAGGGTGGAAAAGCCTCTGAAACAGCATTTAGACAGAACATTTACACAAAAACTCTCCACTGAAACACAGATTCATGAAATTCTTGTGAGATTAGAAGCTCTTTAAAGCCCACTGCATTAATATAAAAGAACATTTTGAACAATTAAATGAATAAAGAAAGAAAGAACGAAAATCCCACTGCAGTTTTCACAGACCTCCATCATATCAGAGGTGGATGGCATCGACGGGCCAATATCTGATATTTAATAAAAGGTCAATAAAGGCCAGATTCATGGCAAACCCAGTTCAAATCTCTGGTGTTTGGAAAAGCTTGGCAGCTTCTTGACACTGGTGCTGTGAGTTCTTTGTATTTTCTGGCTATGCATCGGGGCAAGAATTATTGTTGTTGTTTCCAATCAAAATGGTTTGGATTGGCGGTTGATAATGTTAGGTAACTTCCCTTTTCTCCACCTCAGCTAGTTGTGAAACACTAGCAGGACATCAAAATGAGGCACGCTTCATTTCTGCTGATACTAAGTTTAGGTTTTATTTCTCTCCCAGAACTGAAAAGGACCTTGCAAGCACTTTGATCAGAGGGTGTTTGGCAGTGAGTTAGAGTCCTCTGATTGTAATTTAGAGTTTGGACCAAACAGAGCAGAACTTTCTGCATTAACGGCTTGGCTGCACGGCTGGCCGTCTTGGCTCTCGGCTAGTGGCCATACAGCGAGGAGGGAACGGCCGATCGATCTGAACTGGAGCAAAGGAAATGGAGCTGAAAGCGGAAGGCCGGCCACATCGGGGCTCGGATTCATTAAACTGTAGACAGAACACTAGATCATGAGCTTTTAAACATTAAAAATATATGAGGCTTGATTGAGGTTGTGTTGTACGTGATGCTACTTTTGAGGCTTTTGATCGTCTGTCAAGTCGAGCCAAGATCATTCCTTCCCTTTCCAACTGTTTTCAACCAGAGAAAAGTCTAGACCTAAGGCAGAACACCAGGTAGGGGGTTTGGAATATTTTGGAAAACAATATATATATATATTTATGTACTGGGGACTGGATTGAAGATGCTACTGCTGAGGCTTTTGAGTGTCTGACAAGTCAAACCGCACTGGGGAAATGTTTATCTTGGCCCAGAGAAGATGTTAGCACAGACTATGTACTATTGAGCCCTTGCCAAGATTATGAAAAGATTTCTACGATCTACATTGTGTACAGATACTTTTGTGTGACAGTCTCATAAGTCCAAAAGTCAACTTTTAAGTAAATCAAGAAAAACAAATTGATTTTCCCATTGACATGCTGCAATGGGGTTTTGAGAAGGGTCCATAAGTCCAGGATTCATGAAACCTACTGAAAACACAAAGAACCATGTACACTTTCATTTCATGTTAAAAAGAAAAACACTGTAATTGTGAGTTATGAGGGTTTTTATCTGAAAACAATATGCTTAAATCTTAAGAAATGAAGCAAATACAGGGAAGACACTTCAGACTATTGGGCCATAGCCAAGATAAGATAAAACTGGGTTAAAGTAGGTTAGCTGAATGTAGGTTATGTAAGGCTGGATCTGACAAAGACATACTTCGGACTATTGAGCCGCAGCCAAGATTAAAGGAATAGCTCGACATTTCAAATTTTATTTGGCCTCCAGGCCATTGCTGTAATTATGAATGCATTCTTAGGCAGCTTGCCCTTGAAAACTAATCCTTAAAAAGGATTATAAATATTGAGATTTAAAAGTTTCTACATTTAGTGTGTCTGCTTGTGAGCATTGTTATTATTCATCATTAACACCAAGGGACACTGCTGGGGGGGCGGCAAGCTATCTAGTTTCAAGGTTTTCCTTTAAGACGTGAACTAAGGTTTTGTTATTCTGAAACCTCTCCTGTGGGGCTGCATGCTCTGGATTTTAGTTTTTTGAGTGTGACACACGAAAGGTTAACTGGTGAACTTTGGCTGCTTTACAACTGCCGAGGCATTGTGGGTAATATATACCGCCGACTGCACGACACATCGGTAGATCAGCCCCCCCCACCACACAGGACAGGAAGAAATTGACGGACACACACACAATGCCACATAAGCACTCCACCCCATCGATTACATTGATTTACATTTTAAAACCGAGCGTTACTCTTGTTCTTGTTACAGAAAATCCCCCAAGACGTCCGCAGAGAGCCGTATTTTGCTCTGGAGGTGAACCTTTTACCCAACAAAACGATCGTTCCCCCCCTTTTAACATCACGAGTCATGACCGATCGCTATCTATTTTCAGGTCTCTCACTCCCACTCCGGCTATGGGAAGTGATTGCGTTGACCTTTTTGGCCCCATAGAGCTGCCGTAATGGCTTCCTTATTGAAGACGACGCTGTCAACTGTCTGCTTTTGAAGGGAAGACAGGGTTGCCCGCTGCGCGCCGGTTCAATGCCGGCAAAAGGCACAAAAGGTTGTGCTTGTGTGTGTGTGTGTGTGTGATGGCATGACGACCGGTGACGTTTTCTGCCTGTTTACATGGGGTTCTTCACGGCGGGGAGCACAAATGATTTTTGGATGAGAACACAGGAGGCGCTGGCAATCAGTGGGACGAGGCAATATTGAAGAAACGGTTCAGAGCTGCCTTGCGTCGACGCCCTCTGCCTGTCTCACCCACCAGCTGTCTCACTCTTTCTTTCTCTCCATCTTTCTTTCTAGTCTAGTCTAGTCTAGTCTTGTTTATTTATATAGCCCTTTATTACAGTCAAACCTCAAAGGGCTTTACATACCATCATATACATGTCATATACCATACTACATCATACATATACATCCACATCATACTAGGTCATATGCAGTACATACTTCATATACATTGTTTACTACATCATATACTATACATCATACATACTAAACAATTTAGTCTTCAATTCACCTGACCTGCATGTCTTTCTCTCTCTCTCTCTCTCTCTCTCTTTCTCTCTCTTTCTTTCTCCGTCTCCCTCTCTTCGGGTGAGTGTGGTTCTAATGCGCTGTTGGTGCCTTTGTGTGTGTGTGTGTGTGTGTGTGTGTGTGTGTGTGTGTGTTATAGACCGCAGTCCTCTTCTGTAATCAGGTTTGGGCTTTTTCAGGAGTCTAGTCAGGTCAGTAAAGATTTACACACTCCGAGGAAATTACTATCGACCTCTTGCCCCCCGCCCCTTCGGTTTTTCTGCGACTGTGGGTGGTTTTCTGCATGGGCGGACGCAAGTGGTCACTGGATGGTGCGTGCGCCGCCTCACAACTTGTGTGTGTGTGTGTGTGTGTAGCTGCACTGTACAGCACCGCACGCATGTTGAGAACACACACAATGCCTCTCTGCCATACATCGAGCTGTATAGCCGGGTCGAGAAAATGAATTGATAAGGATCTGACAGAGAAGGAGAGTCACTGGCAAAGGTCAAGGGCTACATACACACATACACACTCGCACACACACGCAGACACACACCCAAGCCGGTCATGTGTACCACTCCCCTATGCAGAAGGAATGAGTGCCGGGGTAATAGGTGTGCGCATTGGCCTCGCTCTCAAGGTTAGACAGCAGTACTGTTAGTTTAAAATGCATGTGATAAAACACACCCGCAAGGACACACACACACACACACACACACACACACACACGGGATGAAGGAAAGCATTTCACGTCGGCCCCTCTAAAAGCAAGCTAACCTGACTCATAGACGGTTGGTCTCAAATAGTTCACGTTTCACCTCCTGCCTTCCTCCTTTCCTTTCTTTTCCTTTTCTTTCTTTTTATGTCCATTTTGTTTCAATATGTTTGTTCGTTTGTTTTTAACAAATTCTCTCTCTCTCTCTCTTTCTGCATTTTTATAGGCTAGCCTCGCTAAAGTTTTGTTTTAGCGTGCTTTTATTGTTTTATATCCTCTGCCACAAGTAAATAAATAAAGCTTTACTTACTTACTTTCCGTTCCCTGTGGCTGATGCTCATGAGAAGCACTTTGGTTTTCGTTACAAATTATTTGCAGAAAGTTAGTTTCACGACCGTCCGCTATGCATATGGAATAATTTACTCTTATGGATTCCTTAGAAGTATTGCATCTTTTACCCGAGGTGTCTTGTGCACATTCTTCTGAAATATTCTTCGGAATATTAGGAATGTTCTCGGAAAGGAAATGAGGATTGTGGGCTGTTGACCCTGGGCTGAGTGGGCGTTGAAACCTCTGCTCAGGCGGCCATTAGAGGGTCGGCCGCAGCTCCTAATAGATGCTGAACTCATCAATAACTGGAATGGCCTTACAGTAGCGAGCTCAGAGAAGCAGTTAGAGTGAAGAACTGCATATGGGCAGTCACACACACACACACACACACACACACACACACACACACACACACGCACAGGAACACCGTCATGTACAGTTAGAAGCACTTATGCCACACAAAAACATGGATACACAGGTAACACACATATCTGTGCACTCACTCACACACACACACACACACACACACACACACACAGACACAGACTGTACACACAGCCACAAACATCTTTATACAATTTGCGGTGAGTGAGGAGAAAAATTGTGCAGGAAGCTTCTTGTGCTGCGCTGTCGTTCCTCCCTTCAGTCTGACAGCTGATGACATTTTCAGCACACACACACACACACACACACACACACACACACACACACACACTGTATAGACAACCTTTAATATAATCACAATTGGCCCCCTCGTATTTCATTCCCACATCGATGTAGATTGCCTCCCGGGGGGAATGACAGCGTAATAAAGCAATCAAAGCATCTTTTTAAA
This sequence comes from Centroberyx gerrardi, assembly GCF_048128805.1. Classification (NCBI taxonomy): domain Eukaryota; kingdom Metazoa; phylum Chordata; class Actinopteri; order Beryciformes; family Berycidae; genus Centroberyx; species Centroberyx gerrardi. Next base: position 17,139,092 of record NC_136020.1, on the reverse strand, counting down.
ATTCTGGCAGTCCAATTTGATTTTGATTATTGGGTCTTATTATTGGGATATTGGGCTGAAAAACTAACTATATCTGATTAGGATTTTCCTCGGTGGTAGAATGAAAGATACATTTGGCTCTCGGATTGTCATTGCGACACAGAGAGCTGGACTGAAGACTATTTGACAAGTAAGATTACTTGACATAAATCACACTCACAGCCCTATTTAGAGTCAGAGAGAGAGAGGGAGAGAGAGGGAGAGAGAGAGAGAGAGAGAGAGAAACTGGCTGGCCTAATGAAGTCATCTCTATCCCGGTCACATAGCACAGAGGCTGTTCGAATTCCTCCAGGGATGCTCCCTCCTCTATCTGTCTATCTCTCTCTCTCTCTCTCTCTCTCTCTCTCTCCCCCTGGCCTCAGCCTGCGCATCCAAGCATGCACACACTCCCTCTCTCTCTCTCTCACACACACACACACACACACACACACACACACACACACTCACGTCCTGTTGATATCATCGTATGAAGGCCACATGGGGGGAAAAGGAGGAGGAGGAGGAGAGGGAGGTGCAGATAGAGAGAGATAGAGAGGGCAAAGGAGGTACAGGAGCAGTGTATTCTGTCAAGAGCCTCCTTCTTCACCTTCTCTCCATCGCTCTCTCGTCTCACATCTTCCTCCCTCCTCCTCTTCTCCTCTACGTTACTTCTGAGGAGCCTCATCAAAACACTTGCACGTAATTCATTTTTACACACATGCAAGTGTAAACAACAGACCCACATACAGAACAGAACACCCTTCACACACACACACACACACACACACACGTCTGCTTGACAAATAACATAAAGCATGTCGCATTTATCATGTGTTGACTTTGACAGCATAAATATATTACTTTCACACGGTGGTAAATACATGTTATGAATATGGTTATAAGTATGCCTGAACAATTTATGAAAACAAAATAATTCTAAAGCATAATGCTGACCGCTTTGAATTTCAAATTGCATGCAGTGTGTTTCTGACATTCCCCCTTAACAAGGTATTACGGTATCGTACAGAATTCAGTTGCACATTATGATTTGATTATGGATTAAGGAGGAATCATGTCTTTGTCATTGCCCCACCCTCCAAAAAGTGTTTTTAAAACTCATTTCAGCTATTCAGATATGTAAAAACAGCCGAAATATTCATGTGCACTAGTCGGTATGGAGCAGTTATGGACGTGCTGGTAGGCCGGTGGAATGTGATGACGGATGAGTTGGACTGAGCTGCACTGAACGCGGTGACAAAGGCAATTAAGGTAAAATGCCACTGACAGAGGCACGTGGGTGTGTGCCTGCATGAGTGCTGTGTGTTTTGCGGCGCACGTTTGTGTGTAAATGTGCTTTTAAATGGATAGTATGGTGGCATGTTTCACCTTGTGTGTGTGTGTGTGTGGGGTGTGTGTGTGTGGGGTGTGTGTGTGCTGAGATGGTCTCTTGGCTCTCCCAGCCCTTGTCAGGAAGAATTAGGGCAGCCCTCTTAGAGAAGCAGAGAGAAAATACAAGCTGCTGATGCTCCCCTTCAGTATGTGTATGTGTGTGTGTGTGTGTGTTCAGTGACTGTGTGTGTGTGTGTGTGCAGTTGGGGGGGGGGGGGGGGGGGGGGGGGTTGTCCTAGCATGTGCTTGTATTGCCTCTGTATTCATGCTTCTGTAACAAATAAAATGGTCATTGCGAACCAATGGGAGAGAAGGATAAAAAGACAGAAAGAGAAATAACAGATAAGACGGATTTATTCTCTTCCAGACAGACACAGAGTGATGGAGGGAGAAAAAGAGAGAGAAGGAAGAAGAAGGAAATAGGAAGAGAGAGAGAGAGAGAGAGAGAGAGAGAGATACCTGTAGCATTGTGCTCAGCGACCTGTTGAGAACATCTGAGCATGCCCAGTTGTCTCCTCTCGCTCCACATGTTTCCAATAATATTCCTGGTCTGTTGCTAAGCATGGCTGCACAGATACACACACACACACACACACACACACACACACACACACACACACACACACACAGAGTCACTGAACAGGCCTGTTACATGGAAGGCCAAGGGAATCGGTCTCCTATTTAAATGTAAATCTGCACCACAGTATAGGGGAAAAAAGCATTTTCAAATTCCAATAGGATAACTCCTTTTAAATTGAAGTCAGAATCCGTATGATGTGACATGAAAACCGTGTGACTGTCGGTTTTCATTTTTTACTACAGCTGATACTGTGCTTGGTGGCATGAAATCTATTCTGGACTCTGTTTACTTTTCAAAAATATGTAGATATCAGTCTGAAAATTCGTTTTTTTTCTGCAGCAGTTCAGTTTTCCCATCAGAGGAATGTTTCTCTGTCAGGATGCTCTTCTCTATTTTGCTGGTGCTCACAGTCACAAATAGACTCTAATTTCAGATTAGTCACCATGGCAAGAATAGTCTCTCTTTGTTTTCACCCAGCGCTTTCACCAGCATTACTGCTTCGGGTGTGTGTGTGTGTGTCGGTGTGTGTGTGCGTGTGCGTGCGTGTATCCTAGCTTTTTTTGAACTGGAAAATTAGGACATACACAAAGCATGAAGAAATACAGTTTGGGCCATGTGTGTGTGAGTGTGTAAGCGCGTGTGTGTGTGTGTGTGTGTATACATGTGCACAGCTCAGTGGTGTAGTGTATCTCAGGGTTACTAGAACTGGGAAATCATTAGTGTGTGATTATGTGTGTGTGTGTGTGTGTGCTGTATCTAGTTCAGTGAGACGGTGTATTCTCCACAGAGCCATTATTCAGGTCACGGTCAAAGAGAGAGAGAGGGAGAGAAAGGCAGAGAGAGACAGAGAGAGAGAGAGGGATGGAGAGGAGGGACAGAAGGAGTAAAAGAAAGAGAGGAGAGGCCATGGATGGACCCTCTGGGCTTTCACTGAGAAAACCCCTTCTCCCCTGAGGAGAGGACAGGAGAGAAGAGGAGAGGAGAGGAGAGGAGGGATCACAAGAGGAGAAGACGAGGAGAGAGAGAAGAGGAGAGGGCAGGAAAGGAGATGAAAAGAGAGGAGAGGAGAGGAGAGATCATAAGAGGAGAAGACGTGAGAAGAGGAGAGGGCAGGAAAGGAGATGAAAAGAGAGGAGAGAAAGGGAGAATAATGTTAGGCAGAGAGAGAACAGAGTTGAGAGGAGAGTACAACAAAGGAAGAGGAGAGGAGTGGGGAGGCAGAGGTGAAGCAGAAGAGAGGTGAGGAGAAGAAGCGATACAGTCACGTATCGATTTAGAGAGCGGCGAGGTCCGGGCATGAAACAGCTGCAGGAGGAACAATAAAATGGCCAATTGAATCGTTGGCGCCCGAGCAGAAATTATCATTCCATCTTTTTGACACTTGCCCACATTGTGACAGGCATCTGCTGAAGAAAATGAACAGGGTACGATTCAGAATGGCAGCCGTAACGCGCCGGTAAATGGAAATGCGAGCGGGCGGCACGGAGGAGAACTGACACCTGACACAACAAAACAATGTGGATAACCCGGTCGACTCGGACGGACAAATGTACGATAAAAATAAAATATAACCGCCTGCTCATGGAGAACTCTAGCACCTCTACACCACCTTTTGTTTTGAACCACCAACATGATTTGCAAATGTACAGTGAAGCCATTTCATTTTTACTGGGGATGTGATGTTGTGAAAAAATACACAATCTCCATTGTATTACAACTTCTACTGTCTCTTTTTTTATATATTTTCACAATTAATTCTACCGTCTCTAACTAGGAACAAACAACCTCTACTGTCTCAGACTATGAGTATTATAAACTCTATAGTCTCTAACTATGAATATTACAAACTCTACTGTCTCTAACTATGAATATTACAAACTCTACTGTCTCTAACAATAAACAAATAACCTCTACTGTCTCTATGAATATTACAAACTCTACAGTCTCTAACTATGAATACTACAAACTCTACTGTCTCTAACAATAAACAAATAACCTCTACTGTCTCTAACTATGAATATTACTAACTATGAATACTACAAACTCTACTGTCTCTAACTATGAGTACACAACCACTGCTGCCTCTAACTATGAACATGCAACTACTGTCTATACAAATAAACAACCACTACTGTCTCTAACTATGAGTATTACAAACTCTACTCTCTAACTATGAATACTACAAACTCTGTAGTCTCAAACTATAAAAATAACCTCTACTGTCTCTATAAATATTACAAACTCTACTGTCTCCAACTATGAATATTACAAACTCTAGTGTCTCTAACTATATAAATAAACAACTACTGTCTCTAACTATGAATACACAACCTCTACTGTCTCTAACTATATAAACAAACAAACTCTACTGTCTCTATACGAATAAACAACCTCTACTGTCTCTAACTATGAATACACAACCTCTACTATCTCTAACTATATAAATAAACAACTACTGTCTCTAACTATGAATACACAACCTCTACTATCTCTAACTATATAAAGAAACAACCTCTACTGTCTCAAACTATACGAATAAACAACCACAACTGTCTCTAACTATGAATACACAACCTCTACTATCTCTAACTATATAAAGAAACAACCTCTACTGTCTCAAACTATACGAATAAACAACCACAACTGTCTCTAACTATGAATACACAACCTCTACTATCTCTAACTATATAAAGAAACAACCTCTACTGTCTCAAACTATACGAATAAACAACCACAACTGTCTCTAACTATGAATACACAACCTCTACTATCTCTAACTATATAAAGAAACAACCTCTACTGTCTCAAACTATACGAATAAACAACCTCTACTGTCTCTAACTATGAATACACAACCTCTACTATCTCTAACTATATAAAGAAACAAACTCTACTGTCTCTAACTATACGAATAAACAACCACAACTGTCTCTAACTATGAATACACAACCTCTACTGTCTCTAACTATGAATATTACAAACTCTACTGTCTATAACTATGAACAAACAACCTCTACTGTCTCTATGAATATTTTAGCCATTACTGTCTCTAACTATAAATAAACAACCTCTACTGTCTTTAACTATGAATGTAAGTTATGAAGTATTCAAACATCAAATCCTAGGATAATAGGATTTAAAAACCTTACTCATCTGAAAACTAAACAGAATTTCTCCATCTGAAGGATTCAGTTTCTGGCACCATCTACACCTCCTTAGTATTTCCAGTGTGCTGCAGCTTTTTAAACCCACTCCTCTTTCACACACTCCCTCGCTCCCGTCTTTTCTCTCGTTCCCTCTGTGCAGAGTTAGCGCCGGACTCCAAATAGGGTCCAGGAGGCCAGAAATAGAGCAGGTTAAGTCACAGTCTGAAAACACACTGAAAAGCTTCCTCTGCTGCTCTCACGCTGTTTGGGATGGCTAATTAGACTGCCTGCCTCGCTCTCTCTCTCTCTCTCTCTCTGTCACTTTCTTACTTTCTTATTCTTTCCCTCTGGTTTTCGTTCTTCCTGGTCTTCTTCGATATATAACTCACAGCACCAGGACTTTTTCATCACACTCATTTTCTCCTTATATATCTTTTCCTCTGTCATTTCCACTTTTTCTCGGTGTATCTCTCATTTTCTCTTCCCCACTATCTCTCCTCTTCTCTCCTCTATCCTCTCTATCCTTTTCTTTCCTTTTCTTTATTGTCCTCTCCTCTCTTTTCCTCTCCTTTCCTCTATCCTCATTTCTTTCCAATTCCTCTCCTTTATCCTCCCTTTTATCCCCCTTTCCTTTATTTACCTCTCCTCTCCTTTCCTTTCCTTTCCTTTTGTCTCTCCTCTCCTCTCCTCTCCTCTCCTCTCCTCTCCTCCCCTCCACTGGGCTAAAAACCCAATTTATTTCTGCAGCGTAGGAGAGGGTGGTGAGGGTCCCGGGGGATTCGCTGTTGTGTCGTCAAGGTAACACTGTCGGGGACGTGGCCTCTAAGGCCGATCCAAAAAGCACGCTGGATGTGTTCATTAATTTAATATCAAAATAGGAACAAGCCTCAACAGGAGGAGAGGAGAGGAGAGGAGGAGAGGAGAGGAGGAAATGGAGGAAAGTAGGATAAAGGCAAGGAAATGAGAGAGGAAGAGAGTGGAGGAAAATAGGAGGATGAGAGAGGAGAAGCAGGGGAGGAGAGGGAAAGAGGAGGGGGAAGTGAAAAGGAGAGAAGAAGAGGAAATGAATTTAATGGGAAGGAAGATTGTGGAATGGGGAGAGGAGGAATGGGAAGATTTATTCGTTCCTTCATTCATTCATAAATGGGAGGGGAAGAGAGGAGAGGAGAGGAGGGAAAAGTGAGGATAAAATGATACAGGCAAAGGAGAGGAGAGATGAGAAGACTGGAATGAGGGGAGAAATATAGAGAAAAGCAGAGAGATCGAATGCCACAGCCCTCCTCTCCTCTCCTCCTCTCCCCTCCTCCTCTCCTCTCCTCTCCTCTTCTCCTCTCCTCTCCTCTCTTCTCCCCTCCTCCTCTCCTCTCCTCTCCTCTTCTCTCCTCTCCTCTCCTCTCCTCTCCTCTCCTCTCCTCCTCTCCTCTCCTCTCCTCTTCTCTCCTCTCCTCCTCTCCTCTCCTCTCCTTTGCTCTGCTTGTAAGTGCTTCAGTTACCAGAGCACTGATGGCATCCCTGCTTGTCTGGGGGGGGGGAACAAAAAAACAAAACAACAACTGTCAGTCAAGTCAGTCAAGTGGCCCCAATTGGCTGTCAGCAGTTGCCATGGTAACAATTCCCATACTGCTGTTGCCGCGCGGCTCTCCCGGTTGAGCAAATGCACGGAGGTCAGGCCTCCTGCATGTGTGCGTGTGTGTGTGTGAGAGAGAGAGAGGGAGAGAGAGATAACCCCCTCTCTGACCCCACATTGAAGCTCTATCAGGCATTTCACATAATTAGAGAGAACTGTCATATCAACTGAAGATGGTGGCTCACCCCTCACCCTGTCTGTCTGCCTGTCCGTCTGCCTGTCTGTCTGCCTGTCTCTCTGCCTGTCTGCCACTGTGTCCGTCTTTTGTCCCTATTTCTCATATTTCCACTTTTATTCACTCTTTACCTGTCGCTAACCCCTACAAAGAGAATAAATGGCATCAGTGAGAGAGGGAGAATGAGAGAGAGAGCAAGCATGAAGGTGTGTGTGTGTGTGTGTGCGGTGTCAGATTTCACTGCCTGTCGCTCTGATTGACAGCTGTCAGAGGTGATGCGTCAGAGGCATGGCTGGGGTGGCGGGGGATTGTCCCGGTATCCGTTCCCCCCACAGCGGAGAGAGGAGGCTATACAGCAGCAACACAGATGCTTTGATCAGATCTGGGATCAGTGCTGTCAGATCTGCCACTGCCTTTGTGTGTTGGTTGTGCTGGCAGTGTGTGTGTGTGTGTGTGTGTGTGTGAGAGAGTATAGGGGGTTGGTGGTCTTAGTTGAGAATGTGTTTGTTTAGTTTAGAGTTATACACACAAGTCATAGAGCAAAGAAGTAAACAGCCTGGTCTCCTTGAAATTTAGTGAAATGAGCAAAAAGCAAAATGCAAATATGAGCTCTGAGGACAAAATTGAGAGAAATATGTTGCTCCACCACAAAAGGATTACATGGATATACTAATAGATAGATAATACTACTGTGTGATGTTTTCATTTTCAGCAAAAGTTTATCTCATATCTCTTATCTCAACCATGACCAAAACCCTAACCCTAACAGAAGTTGTTTTACTTACCTAAACTTAACCATTAGCTAACCTTTGAATGTAACAAACACGTGAAAATGACTATACTCATTTCCACAAAACGTCTGCATTTCAGAGTTCTTGCTCATTTCAAGACAACTGACCACCTCAAAACAAAAACAAAATCAATCTGACAAGTTAAGAGAACTGGATTGGTTAACAGAACCTAAATAACAATATCCTGGAAAATGGTGCCACAATAAACAACAATAATATTGCTATTGATTGACATAAATTGATGCACATGCATTCACTATGGATACATGGAGACCAGAAAGGGATTATCTGTTTTGACTTTTTTATTGTTTATATATATATACAGCAATTAATCATATGGGAGAACTTTCTGGTTTTTGTTTTGCACAGTTATCATGCACAGATTTTCCACTCAAAATTGCATTAACAGATTCAAATTTGCCATATTGCACACATATTGCGTGTGTGTGTATGTTTGTTCAGTCTTCGATTAAACCCAGCATCTTTCAATCTTTCATTAACTGATTTGAACCGGTGCATATTGTAAATCTTCCTTTTAAGAGGTCCAGCTTTTTATCTAGGAAGCAATGAACTAAACTGCCACATTGCCCTCTGATGTGTGGATGAAATATCTTTTAACAAACAGCCATATTGCCCAAAATGTACAGTTGAGTGGATTTTCAAAAGGGGAAATCCAGGCGCTTCAACCAGATGGCAATTTCAGGCTGACCGGGTTACAGCAGTCCCACTTCACTGTTTATGTGAGGTTCATTTATTTGGAGTGGGCCTCAATTAGTCCTATCAACAGATTACGAGGAAGAGAGACATAATGAAAGATTAAGTGAGTGAGGCAGACAAGCAAGTGAATTATAGAGAGAGAGAGAGAGAGAGAGAGAGAAGGAGAGAGTGGATGCACAAAGTGTTTTTTGTGCGAATGAGTGAGAGACGGAGAGAGAGAGAAAATGCCAAAGGTGGTGTGTATGTGAGAGAGAGAGAGAAAGAGAGAGAGAGAAGCTGCATCTACTGATGTTGGCCGCCTATGGAAAATATATTAAGGAAATCTATTTTCTGAGAGGCGAGTGAGTTATTCAGTTTTTCACTAGCAATACGATTCTTAACTTTAACTATTGACTGATTCAATCCATTGCTTTTACTTCACGCTGCAGACTTAGACCAGTAAATGATTGATATCCAGTATAATCCATTTTTTTCTCCATCAGAGAGATGTAATATCATTCTCCGTGTGAATAAAGCCAGAAAATCAAATTGCTTTGCTTTAATTCCTGACATGCACGTGACCCCTGCTGTGGGATTTTAGCATTTTTGGGAAACTCTCCGCTAAAAATACGAACACTATTTTAGTCTGGTACCTTTATTCCTGCAGACATCTCTCTGCCACGGATGGCAGCTTTTAGCTTTCTGCTGCCTGCCTCTGGATGGAGGGAGGGAAGGAGGGAGAGAAAGAGAGAGAGAGAGAGAGAGAGAGAGAGAGCCATGACTCATTCACATTATCCTCTCAAGTGGAAACCCTGAAAACGTGTCCTACACACACACACACACACACACACACACACACTCAACACACGCGCAGGGGGAGCCCAGGAGCCCATTCGGAGTGCCAGCGTGTGTGATGTGCTTCAAGCAGCAACCAGTCATAGCTTGCCGAAGTCTTTAATTCTCTCTCAAAGTGTGTTTTTAACCTGCCGCTGTGGCCCAAGTGTCCCTAACTTCACCTCCAACCCAATGGGAAATCACCCCAGCTGCCAAACAGATGGTGGCAGATTTTAGCTGTGGATGTTAAAGGGTAATTTCGGTAAGTGAAAGGTAAAGAAAAACGTTTCATTTCTCTGTAGGGTCCTTTCCATAATGTTGTCAGACACTTATAATAACAATCTGAGCCTGTCAGTGGCAAAAACAAGTACTTTTAGTGGACGTACATTGACGGTGCGATTTGCCCCGTCGGATTACATTGCAGCTCGTTTCACGGCTGCCGGCTGAAGCGATCTCGCTCAATACTGAACCAATTTAAAAAATTGTTGTCCCCTTTAGTCACTTAGACACAAAAAGATGGGAAAATAGGGTCCAGGTTGAAAAATACCGAAGTTACCCTTTAGTTTGTTTATTGTACCAGACAGGTATGCATTCATGCTTTGGAGGACCCTTTTTCATTCTAAAAACCTAATTGTTTTGTATGATTGCATCCTATAATTCCATTTACCCCTTAGGACCACAATGGAAATAAGCTTACCAGATTTATTGTGTTATCCTTGACAATTTCTGAAAACTGTACATGGTTTCCCCATGCTCTATGTTTTTTTTAAATTGTCTAATAAATCAAATCAAATCAAAAACATTAGGCTTGTGAATTTTGGCCAGCAAACAAAAAAAAGTCAGTTTTCTGCCCTGCCCCCAATTTGTCAGATGGACAAAACATGGTTCCTTTGTAGAGTCTTGACACTATTTAAAGGGATAGTTCAACATTTTTAGAGGCCTATGGGATACATCATGAACTGACAGTCTTCTCAGTCGATCCAAAAAGCACACTAATCACTAATCAGTGTTTTTGTTGTTGAGATATTGGAGGCAGAAGCTGGTGTTGCATTTGTAAGCAATGCTGGTACAAGTGACAAATCAGATACAGTGCTGCACGTTCCAAAAGTTTCCTATTTCAGCCCCAACAGACTTGCCAGTGTCGCTAACAAATTGCCCACAAATATCTGCTTCCAGTATCTATAAACAAAACAAAAAACACTGCTAAAATTGATTAGGGTGAAATCAGAGTGCAAGGTGCCTTTGTGAAAAACCTTTGAGCAAAAATGTGTGCTCGTGTTTGTTTATCAAGGCTGCATCTTGTCTAAATCTTGCATCCACTGTTGCAGAGAGAGATGCTGTAATGAGTGAACTAGCGAGTAAGAAAGAGAGCGAGCGAGAAAGCAAGACACAGAGGATACAAAAGGTGTTTTTTTGTGTGAACGAACATAGGCACACGAGAGAGTGAGACTGCGAGAGAGAAAATGCCAAAGGTGGTGTTTATACGAGTTAGAGAGTGCACACGAGAAAAGGGGAGAGAAATAGGAGAACAGAGAGGCAGACACAGAGCTGAAAATGAGCTAAAACACATCGGTTACAGGAAGGGAGGCTGCGGAGAGTCTCCATCCAGTGATGCTTTCAGGGCTTTGTCAGACAGCCTTTCAAAGTCCCTGACAATCCCAGGGATTGAGGGGATGACGGGAAGCATTTCCCACAGTCTGACTGCCTCTCCGCAGCCGGGAAATGTCAAGGCAGGTTGAGTAGGAGATAAGACAGAGGATTGGAGAGTAGACTTTAGCTCTCATCCAGGCGTTTACCGCTCTAGAGTGATTTAACCTCATTGACAAGTTAGTGATCCCGCTTTGTGCTCCTCTGTTATGTCCTGTTATTTATCGCCTCTCCTCTCTCTCCTCCTCTCCTCTCCTATTATATTCAACTTTATCTCCTCTCCTCCTTTCCTCTCTCCTCTCCCCTCTCCTCTCTCTCATCTCCTCTCCTCTCCTTTCCTCCTCTCCTCTTCTTTCCTTTTGTCTCTCCTCTCCTCTCTCTCATCTCCTCTCCCTCTCCTCCTCCTCTCCTCTCCTATTATATTCAACTTTATCTCCTCCCCTCCTCTCCTCTATCCTCTCCCCTCTCCTCTCTCTCATCTCCTCTCCTTTCCTCCTCTCCTCTTCTTTCCTTTTGTCTCTCATCTCCTCTCCCTCTCCTCCTCCTCTCCTCTCCTATTATATTCAACTTTATCTCCTCCCCTCCTCTCCTCTCTCCTCTCCCCTCTCCTCTCTCTCATCTCCTCTCCTCTCCTCCTCTCCTCTTCTTTCCTTTTGTCTCTCCTCTCCTCTCTCTCATCTCCTCTCCTCTTCTTTCCTTTGGTCTCTCCTCTCTTTCATCTCCTCTCCTCTCCTCCTCTCCTCTTTCCTTTTGTCTCTCCCCTCCTCTCCTCTCCCCTCCTCTCCCCTCCTCTCCAGACCATTAGCTGCCGTAATCATCATTCATCTCATTATTCGCAAATCAGAATTAATGATAATGTCTCATACCACTTTCATATCAAGCCAGTGGATTTTCCCTCCACCCTCCGCTTTTGAGGAACATAAATTCTTTACGAGTTTAATGTCCGTCTTGGCTGCAACTCAGAAGGTTTGCTGAGACAGGAAACTGCACAATACATCACAGGTCTCAGAGAATTGAAACTTCCCACTGAGCACTAGACGTCATTTCAATGTTTTATCTCTGCTTTAGCTCTCATATAGCCCAGGATCTTTTTGGCAATGTATAGCCCAGGTTTAGACCAAGCCGTAAATACATTATTACATATTTAAACAATGCATAAACAGCTGTTAATATCCAAAATATGCACCAGAGAAGAACAAGATACGGCTTTATTTTTGTCATATACTCCAGAAGACGTAGTCTAAGACATAAACATCTACAAAACTATCACTTTTAAACCTTATGTCTCATTTTAGCCTTTTAAACTAGTCTTTTAAATGACTAATCAGTGTAAAGTTGCTCAGTGAGTTAGTCCTAATGTTTTTCAAGCATGAAATGAAGATCCATACAAATCTGGATATCCAACAATATATTGAGTATGAGTGTAAATCAAATCCACTGTAGTTTAGTGGTTAGTTTTGTTTGTTTAGTTGCATAACCTTAAGATAATGCAGTTTGTCAGCTCTGAGATAAGTAACTTTATTTGTGTATTTTGGTGGAAGCGCTCTGAAGCAGTCTGAGCTTTTGTGCTGCTGTTTCTGTGCGGCTGGGGAGGACTTGTCTGAATTGCGGCGCTCCTCTGTAAACGCTGAAATGTTTTTAACTTTCATTGCCCGAGACATGCAGCGCTAAGAGGCCGCTCAGCTCTCAGCGCTGTCTGCTGCACCGCTGCTGCTGTAAACAATGAGGAAAGAAAGCCTGTGGTGTGAAGAGCAGCCTGTGGTGCAGAGGCAGCCCAGAAGTTTGTGAATGTGTGTCTTCTCATGTGCGAGTCTGTTTTTTCCCCACAGCGAGTGAATTTACATGCAGTCGATGCTGCGGATAAAAGCTCATATTCTGGTTAAAGTCTGAATATGCAGGTTAAGCTGTTTATATGGATCTTCATATCCCACTCACCGACCTGAAAACAGATAAACATCTATATATTCTGTGTAGTATCATTTAGGGATAGGTTTCGAAGAATAGTACCTACTGGTAGTATACAGAGTTTTGGCATCGGTATCAAGTTTAAGGCACCAAGGGGTATCAAATAGCTTCAAAATTGATACTAAATAAACCATAAACAAGCGGAAAAGTGTGTTTTCCTCTTGTTTATGCACATTTGTACTGAGAAAATCAATTGAGCGTGGTCTGATTCTATTTACGAAAGAAGACAGCAAATGATACACAAAAACAATTTTACCCCATCGCATAATAAAATGTGCTTTCATTCATTCAAGAAAGGTATCACAAATCTCAAGTATCAGAACCAGAGTCAGTATTGAAAAACTTCCAGAACATGATCTTGAACACCGACAGTTCGTGCCTCAGTATCCTGGCTAATATCGGCATGTCCCTGCTATTTTTTTTTTGTGTGTGTTTTTCACACATTGCATAAGCGTTTCGCAGGGATATTGTAAACAGAATGTGATGTTAACATGTGCCAACTTCAGGCCAGTGGAGTACATAAATAGTCTGTATATTTGGTGCACATGGAAACGCAATTTGCATGGCGGATGTTTCATCTCTTCGCCAACTGTACCGTCTCTCTGACTCCTCCTTTCCTGTTTGTCTCTCCACAGAAACCTGCTGGACAGGGACACCTTCTCCAAATCCGACCCAAGTAAGATCAACCGTCTCTTGTTTGTCTGTCACTCTTATTAGTAGATCAATGCTCCAGTATTTCAATGGAGTTTGGTCCACTTTCAATGTTTGGTCAGTTATGTGCTGAGAAAGCAAAGGAGCCTCAAGTCCTGGCCCTTACTTATTTCTGAGATTCAAATTCTGTTCAGGTACATGAAGGGAGGAAGAAAGGAAGGGAGCAAGGAAGGTAGAGGAGGAAGGGAGGGATTGTAGAAGGAAGGAAGGACAGAAAGAAGGAAGGAAGGAAGGACAATGAGGAAAGGTGCAAAGGAAGGGGGAGGATGGAAGGAAAGAAGGGAGGAAACAAGGGAGGGAGGGAAAAGCAGGAAGGAAAAGGGGAGAATGAAATGAAAGGAGGGGGTAAGGAAGGGAAAGCATGAAGGAAGGGCACAAGGAAGGAAGGATGGAAGCAAGGAAGTTAGGGGAGGGAGGAATGGATTGTAGAAGGAAGGAAGGAAGGACAGAAAGAAGAAGAATAGGCACAAAAGAAAGGGGAGAATGGAAGGAAAGAAGGGAGGAAACATGGGAGGGAGGGGAAGGCAGGAAGGAAGGGAGGGAATGAAAGGAAAGAAGGGAGGGAAGGAAAGATGGAAGGGAAGGCATGAAGGAAGAGCACAAGGAAGAAAGGATGGAAGCAAGGAAGGTAGGGGAGGGAGGAAGGGATTGCAGAAGGAAGGAAGGACAGAAAGAAGGAGGGAAGGAAGGACAGTAAGAAAAGGCAAAAGAAGGGGGGGGGGATGGAAGGAAAGAAGGGAGGAAACAAGGTAGGGAGGGAAAAGCAGGAAGGAGGAGGGGAGAAGGAAAGGAAAGAAGGGGGTGAGGAAGGAAGAAAGGAAGGAGGGGAAGGCATGAAGGAAGGAAGGAATTAATGAAGGACTATAAAAGAAGCAAGGTAAAAATAATAAGGGGGGAAGTGAACGAGAGTGAGAAATAAATGAAGGACCGAAGTGCACCTTTTCTTATTTCGCCGTATGTAGCCGTGAGTCACTCCTTATGTGTGTGTGTGAGTGTTTTTCCACTGAATGTGTGAGCGGCTCCAGGCGGCTCTGACTAATGCATATGAGGCTCAGCAGCCAATGCCTATAGATCCAGAGTGGGAGGCGATCCGTCTCGCTTCTCCTCGCTGTTAAAATCACTGATAACCTTTCTGTAGGAGCCACAGCTATAAGAACCATATCACAATATGTTGCAGTGCGACGGAAAAATAATCGATTTGAATTCTGATAATCGATTCATCATTTTATCGATTTAATCGTTTCATTTATCAAGTCAAAATACCAAACATTTGCTGGTTAAAGCTTCACAAATGCTAAGATGTGCTGCTTTTCTCTGTTTCATATCATTATAAGATGAATAATTCAGTTTTTTTTGGCTGCTGGTCAGACTAAGTAAGCTATTTTAAGAATCACTTTGGGGTCTGGTGACTTGTGATGGGCATTTGTCATTATTTTTTA
The DNA here is from genome assembly GCF_048128805.1 of Centroberyx gerrardi. NCBI lineage: Eukaryota > Metazoa > Chordata > Actinopteri > Beryciformes > Berycidae > Centroberyx > Centroberyx gerrardi. Next base: position 17,124,074 of record NC_136020.1, on the reverse strand, counting down.
ACATTTTATAGACTAAATGATTAATTGGTTAATCGAAAAAAAATGGATAAATGAATCGATAATGAAAGTATTTGTTAGTTGCAGCCCTAATATGTTGAGATGGAGGATATCATTGGTTTGGAAATGCTGGATTGTCTTTGCTCCAGCTGCACTGGGTGTGTGCGTATATGTGTGTGGGTGTGTGTGTGTGTGTGTGTGTGTGTGTCATGTAGGGAGTGAGGGAGGAGGGACGGAGGGAGAGATTCATCCTAAAAATTCATCATCGTTAATACTGATTATTGACGATTTGTCAGTTAGGAATGTGAGAACTTTGCCTTTTCATGCTCTATAATAAACTCTATACAATATCTGGTTATGTCACACACACACACACACACACACACACTTCCTTTGTCAGCACACATACCACGGGGTGAGAATGACTCAAAGTGACGATGATGATGACAGTGATGAACATGATGACGATCATGGTGGTGATTAGCATGATGATGATGATGATGACGGTGATGACGATGATGATGATGATGATGAAGGAGCTCAGGCTTTAGCCATACATCCAGGGAAGCACTTGTGCTGAGTGGCACTTGGGATTATGCTGAGCGTTGCGACTTCAGTCTCTTGATATGAACCTGCTTGACGGGAGAAAAAGAAAGAGAAAGGAGGGAGAGGAGACACAAAAAAGAGAATCTCTGAGATACTGGAAAACTGCGCTTACTGATAAAAAAAAATTGATTCTGAAAAAGCAGTGATCCAAAAAGAAAAAACAGGGCACTCAAGTGAAAAAAGATTAAAAAAGCTTTCATTACATGGGCTGAAACATAATTAAAAATGACCAATGCGTGTCAACCTGATGGATTTCGTACTAGAAAGTGAAGGATCCAAAGTTTTCTAGTATCAGTTTGAAACCTTTCTGTTCATATCAGATCCAAGAGAATGTCTAAGAGTTTTAGTGTGTGTGTGTGTGTGTGTGTGTGTGTGTGTGCATGCTGGTGTATCTGCCCGTGTCACTACCTGAAAAGAACATCAAAGGCCTTCAGAAATGAAGTGTATGAGTGAGCTCAGTAATTTGCCTTTTAGAGGAATTATCTTGTTTCAGCAAATTGCATAATGCTCTGAAATGATGTTTTTGACAATCTGAAGAGGGGAAATATTACTGTTTGGGCTTTATGAATAAAAATCTGAGGTGCTTTGATGTTGTTTTGTTTTTGTTGATTGATGCAATTATGCCTTATTAGTCGTATTCTGGTGGATCTTGAGCATTTTGAATTTTAGCTTTGTTTTTAGTCATTTGCCACGCATTTTATGGGAGAAATGTTTCTCTATCTGTGGCTCAGATACCCCCAAAACAGCTTGCTAGTTAGCATTGTTAGCGTTTCTCTAACCACGCCTTGCTGCAAGCTAACAAGCTAGCTTGTGGTTGATTTTAACGAAGAATCTTAACATACAGTGGCTAACAAGTTGTTAGCTGGATGGATAATTCAGAAAGGTTTACTCACATTGTGACAAGCGCCTGAAAAAAACAGATGAAATGTAATTGTTAGGTTTACTGATCATTAGCATTAACGTGCTGTGTCTCTGTTCTCCACAGTCTGCGTTCTCTACACACAAGGCATCGGCAACAAGGAGTGGAGAGAGGTGAGAACTCTGTGTGTGTGTGTGTGTGTGTGTGTGTACCTCACATTCACGGTATATGCAGACCAAGCGCAACCACTTTGCATCACTTCGCCCTATCAAAAGTCATTGCTTGTGCTTTCCTTGGGTGTAATTGGCGAGGTAGCTAGCTAAGTGGCTACAGCCATTTGGATGTAACGGCATAGTTAGTCTAGCAGGTTAACATTTACAAGCTTCAGCCTGCCAGAGCTAAAGTATTTTAGACAACCTGCGGTAGCTTGCCAGCATGCACAAAACAGCTGTGAAGGTAATAGGGAAGAAAGAATATGAGCCCATACAGAGCCTGTACGAGCAGGCAGTCATGAAACTTCTCTTCTCTGAATACGAACCTCTGCCATCAGGAAGAAGACTCTGTGTGCCAAAGTGCAAATCAAACCGCTTGAAGCTATCGTTTGTTCCAGCCTGAACTCTAATGCTAAATCTTAGTGCAATGGAGCAATGTGCAATAAATACACAAGCACTTTAGCACTTAGCACTTTTGCACTTTAATTCCTACAGTTTCTTTTTAAGCCGTCGTGTTGTCAATGTCAAATGTATAATCAAATGTCTTTTTTATGTCTTTAAGATGTTTTTATGTGAAGCAACTGTCTAGCATCGCGTCAAATGCTTCTCATGTTTTGTGATGTTTTTGTGATGTTTTTTCATGTAAAGCACTGTGCCCAAGACAAATTTCCCCTCGGGGACAATAAAGTTTACTCTACTCTGCTCTCTCTAACTCACCAGTACCGACGATCCTCAGCTTTTTGCTAGAATGTGATTGGTTCTCGCACCGCAACCGTCATTTTCATATGACATTTTTTTCAACTTTTCTCATTGCGGGCTGTTTTGCATCACCACCTATGCTGTCATGCCGTGTGCACACGGCTATTCGTTTGTCATAGACAATGAATGGAGGCAAATTCATGAAATCGTGTCTGGTCTGCACCGTTACTTGTAACGGGACAGTGCAGGACAGACAGTAGTAGACATATAGTACATACACTAGACTACCTGTTCATACAAGAAAGATAACAGATACTTTAGAAACAACTGCGTTACTTCTTGGATTACTCACAAAAATATTTGGAAAGGAAAGAGACATTTAGGTAACACAAGTTTCAGCAAGTAATCTGTAATGTATTACCTTTTGAATGTGTGCGTGTGTTCGTTGACACATATGGCAAATTCCTGTGTAAGCATGTGCGCACACATGCGTGGGATCGTACCGCATTCTCCAGTGTGTTTTAGATTCATGAATATTCATGTATGTAAATGAGGGGGCGAATCTTCCAGCCCCAATCATTCTCAGTTATTCATAGTTCTGAGTAACCCATCATCTGCATACATTATTAATAAGTTAAATGCCAAACGAGGACCTATCTGACCCCCCATTGACTTGCTAGTTTAGCTTCCCTGCATTCATTACTGTTAACATAATCTTCAGTATCCAGCCTCATCATAAAGTGACCTAAAAATACCTGCTGGGGGTTAATTATTCACATAACCGTGCTGCAAATTCACAAAGTGTACATGCAAAAAAACATGATTTTGTGAAAGCTCAGTTTTTTTATGAAGGTTTGTTGAGTTCCAGCAACATTGCCCACCATTTATCAAAGCAAATTTCAAATCTCAAATTTCTCATCTTTGGTTTTCTGTCTTTTTCTCTCTCTGGTTCTAGTTTGGGAGGACGGAGGTGATTGACAACACGCTAAACCCAGACTTTGTGCGTAAATTCATTTTGGACTACTTCTTTGAAGAGCGGCAGAACCTCCGATTTGACTTGTAAGTAAAGTCCAACCAGTGTGTGTGTGTGTGTGTGTGAAGTGTGTGACACATAAATTAATGCTTGATCTGTTAAAAGACATGGCAGCTGTCCACTGAACGGTTATTGAAACGTTGATCGGCACTGATTCCGATACTACAGATGAGTTCCACATCACGTATGTTCCTTTGCGGATGGAGACAACCTGTGAAAAAGCAGAGTAACGACCACGATGTGATCTGTAAGAGAAGGTTGGTCTTTAGCTTCATTAAGCCGTCAGACTGCCTGGAGGTGAGGGAGATTCTCTGTCTCACTTTGCTCTCAGATTTCATTTCTGATCAAATTACTAGGGGATTTCTGTGGATTTACTTTATGAGATGGAAACTAATTATATTATAATCTATTAACCAGGGAGCCACACTGACAACCCATCAGGGGTCTAAAAGTTGTACTTTGTGAAGAGTAGTCCGTGTGTGTGTGTGTGTGTGTGTGTGAGAGAGAGAGGGAGAGAGAGAGAGAAAGAGAGAGTGTGTTTGGGTAGGGTTTTTTTTGTTACATGAAAATCTCCCTATTAAGTGGTGCCCCATCTGAAAAACATTTTAGGTGAAACCCGGCTATACCGGATCCGACTCACGAAATTTACATATCATAGCAGACTGGACTATTGGCCTTGGCGGAGGTCTGCGCTCTCCGAGTGCCCTTCTAGTTTTATGTATGTAATGTGAGCTTGCCAGTTTTCTTACCATTATCTGGGTATTTGTTTTTTAATGCAAGTTCCACCATGAGTTTTCCTCTGGATAGCGGCATTACTGCATAGCTTGAAGTCGTAGTAACTGCAGTTGCAGCGCGGTGAAACCAAGCCAGAGCGCAGTAACTTCACATACTGCGGTCTGCCTTTATTACCTCCGCCAAGGAGGTTATGTATTCGGTGCCGTTTGTTTGTTTGTCTGTTTGTCAGCAGGATTACGGAAAAACTACTGGCCCCGATTTTCATGAAACTTCGTGGAAGGGTGTAGCATGGGCCAAGGAAGAACCCATTCAATTTTGGCGCGGATGCGGATCCGACTCACGAACAAGTAATTGGCCTTGGCGGAGGTCTGCACTCTCCGAGTGCCCTTCTAGTTTATTCAGTGGTGGGTGTAAAACCGCCCCCATTGCTGGAGAAAATGAAAAAATAAAGTCATTTTTCTTGAGCTAAAGACCAAATATATCTTCAGTCCCCCGCCGCTGTTTAATATTAGAAACTTCTCTCCTGTACCTGCCCTCCTCTGTGTCCCTCAGTACTTTCCCACTGCCCAAATTAGTAAAAATACTAAGAGGATTTCACTGCTCTCTGTCCTTTTTTGGGGAAAAAAGAATGGGGGAATGAGGCCATGTTTTAGATCATTTGGCTGAGGTTTCCTGGTTGCGGTCATGTGTCAGTGGATCTCTGTGCGCTGTCTCTTCTGATAGTGCCCCAGTACGGCATGCTATCATGGTGTGTGTGTGTGTGTGTGTGTGTGCGTCAGTGTTTCAGCATCTCAGCTGGCTGTACTGTCACAGTAGATATCCATATTGTCATCTCACATGAGAAGGGTCACGGGGTCACATGGACATACCCACTCCAAGACGAAAGCAAAGCTGATGTGTGTGTGTGTCTGCTGCTGTATGTATGTATGTGTGTGTGTGTGATGATGATGATGATGTGTGTGTGTGTGGGGTGGGGGGTGGAGGGGGCTATGTGTGGGGTTTAGCGGTGGTTACCATAACAACCGGGGTACCAGGGAATGGTGGAAGTGATATAGGAGTTGACAGATCCCTTCAGGGAAAGAGAAGCATTTAACCCTCCAATTCTCCTCTGCCTCCTACACTTGTATGCCGCCCCATGCTACTGTCCACTATATATTAACCCTTTCAGGCATAAGTGTCACTCATACCACTGGTTAACAAAACGTATAACTCTCTGTTTTTTTGGAAATGAACCAAAGCAGCCTTAATTATTTCCAGGCAGATGACCATGCAGACCGGGCAGCAGTCTGTCTGGGAATGGGACTAGGAGCAAAAGCCAGTAAATTAACCTGGGGACTGGGAACGGCTGCAGATGGCTTTGGAAACATGTAGAAGATAAAATTAATGAATAAGTGAGTTTTGTTCCAAGAATTGATAAAAAAAAAAAAAATCTTATCTTATCTTATCTTATCTTATCGTATCGTACCCTTAACAGATAGTAGATAGAACAAAAATAGCACAAATTATGATACTTTTAAAAAGGTAACAACTAACTTAAGTGCTTGGTTGACAAAATGATAACATTTTTAAAGAATGGATCCTCAGAAATATTGGAACGTTTTTTCAATAATTGATGTAAAGCATGTGGAATATGGTAAGCTGGGAGTCATTTGAAAAGCAAATGCTGCAGTGTTTTGCTTCTGAATATTACTGGGAGCAGAAGTTGTAGCTTAGCAGACTCGCTGTGTGCCTGGTGAGATTCCTTTGTTATGACGTCTGTGCATGCTGTGTGTGTGTGTGTGTGTATGTGTGTGTGTGTGTGTTTGTGTCTGAGACCAGTACATCCATCATGTGCGTGATGCTGTGCAATTAATGGAGTATGTGTGCATTTATGGACACACGCAGACACAGACACACACACACACACACACACACACACGCTTGGAGGTGCCTAAGAGAGACTGACAGCGCAACAGGAATACATTGAATTTTCTATAAATAGAACTGGGAGTCCGTATGATACTCACTGGGGCACAGGCAGTGTAAATGGGCTGTGTGTGTTGGAGTGTGTGTGTGTGTGTGTGTGTGTATGTGTGTGTGTGCATTCTGTCTTCCTGCGGGCTCTGGCATGTGTGTGGGTGAAGATCAGGCTGCTGTGTTGTCTTTCGCTCTCGTCTCTATCTATCTATCGATCATCTATCTATCTATCTATCTATCATCTATCTATCATCTATCTATCTATCTATCTATCTATCATCTATCATATATCTATCATCTATCTATCTATCTATCTATCTATCTATCATCTATCTATCTATCTATCATCTATCTATCATCTATCTATCTATCATCTATCATCTATCTATCGATCATCTATCTATCTATCTATCATCTATCTATCTATCTATCTATCTATCATCTATCTATCATCTATCTATCATCTATCTATCTATCATCTATCTATCTATCTATCTATCTATCATCTATCTATCTATCTATCATCTATCTATCATCTATCTATCTATCTATCATCTATCTATCATCTATCTATCATCTATCTATCTATCTATCTATCTATCTATCATCTATCTATCTATCTATCTATCTATCTATCTATCTATCATCTATCTATCTATCTATCTATCTATCTATCTATCTATCTATCTATCTATCTATCTATCTATCTATCTATCTATCCATCCATCCATCTATCTATCTATCTATCTGCCCATCTGCCTGTGTCACGACTGCTGATTTCCTCTTCCTTTCTCTCATCTTTTTGCCGCATCCCTCCCTTTTCATTCCTCAATTACCTTCCTCGCTTCCACTGCATGAAAAAGGGGGATATCGGGAAGAAAACAGCCCGGCAGACTTCCGCTGAAGTTCATGTGCGCTGGGTATTAACGGCAGTAAATGGCTCTCTCAGTTTTGCAGCGGCGCTATTTGCTGATAATGACCGCACACTTTGAATGTGCAGCAATTTGCCACTAGCCTCTAACTTCACGGAAATTCCCCACCCTTATTGTGTAGCCGTGGCTGCCTATAGTGGAGAGGCCTTTCACATGCTAATGGCGGCTAATGGGCTGGGATAAGAGCTGCTCGGCTCTGATTGTTTTGAGTGCAGTCGGCGGATCGCTGGATGGATCGACGAATGAATGTTAAGACAGACCGACAAATGTAGATTTCAATAGGTTTTGGCATTACTTGTGTACTGATCAGCTGTATTTGAAGCGTGAGGCCGTCTCAGCTGGGCCAACTCACCCTAAACTAACTCTAAAGCCTGTTTCCCAGTAAGACCCTCCGTTAATTTGCGTCATACTGTATGTATATTGGGATCTATAACATAATTAAATGTAGTTTATAATTACCAAGTTCACCATTCAGTATCTGTAAAATGTAGAGGATCAACTCTAAGGTCGTTTTCATATTAGGTACGATTGCTTCGTACCGTGCCTGAGTACGATTGCCCCCCCTCTCCACTCCCCCGCCGCTCAGCTTTCACATTAGTAATGTTGTTCCGTACCCGAGTACACTTACGTATCTACACACTCCGATACAGTAGGTGGCGGTATGCACCTAGTTGGTTTGCGAGCCGCCAATAAACACAAAGAAGAAGAAGAGTACACTTGCATCATCAACTACGCGACATTTGTTTATGTTGTCGCTCCAGTGTAGAAAAGCGCGTACCAAATCCATAAATCTCTGCATTTTTGTGTGTAATGTCCAGTTGTGATTGTATGTTTTCGTTCAAGTAAGCATTTTATTTCTTCAGTAGACCAGAGAGATCCTTTCGCGGTCATGTTTTGAACGGGACAGTCGAATAGTTATGACGTCACATTGTAAATAGCAGTCCACTTCCGTGTTTTGGTACAGTAGTTTTCACACCTGATGTGAACCATACCCGAGTACACATGAACCGTACTCGAGACCACCTTTTCAAGTGGACGGGCACGGTTCGTTGATCCGTGCCCGGGTACAGTACACAGTGTTCACACTAATCAAACGAACTGGACTTTGGGGTCAAGTGTACTCGGATCCGGGCACGGGTCCCTGATGTGAAAGCGCCCTAAAAGAGTTATCCCAGGACTAAAGTCACCCACTGCCGATTATAAAAAGCACTGTAATTAGTTTTAATTTGGTGCCATCAATCATTTCATCAGAGCAGATGTCATATTTCACATTTATAGAAAACTCTGTGTGTGTGTGTGTGTGTGTGTGTGTGTGTGTGTGTTTAAACGTGGTGAGTGTTATTCTGTGAGAGAAAGATCGATGTGTGTGTCTGTGTTTGTTTGCAAATGTGTATTTTCTAAAAGTGCGTTCTTCCTCTTCCATGTGTGCATGCAAGCACTAGTATGAGTGTGTGTGTGTGTGTGTGTGTGTGTATGTGTGTGTGTGTGTGTGCCTAGCTTGCTGCTCTTCTCCTGTGTCTAACACCCGTGACAGATAGCTGGGTATTGCTGGCCTGCAGAGGCGAACATGGTCCTGAGATGATAGCAGATGAAAGAAGGATTCCTCCCTCCGGCCTGTGGAGATGGGATCTGTCTGGAATAACACTAACAGAGTTATGAACAGCAGTTATGAAATTACCCGTCTCCTGAATCTGATTTATGAGACGGCGTATTGCCTGGAGAATGATACAGCTCCCTCTAAGTACATAACTCCATTGAACTCCATAAATATTTGCAGAGAATAATGTTAATATGCTGACTTGAGGCTGTTTATATTGCAGTGTGGACTACGAAATGAGTACACTGAATGTGCAAAATACGATGAACACTTACTGTAATGTTTCATGAAGTACACTGATGAGGTGAATCCAGGTAAAAGCCATTATCCCTTATTGATTTCCCCTATTAAATCAATACCAGTCGCAAAGGAGGAGATGTAGATGAAGAGAAGCAGACGAGTTAGAGAAGGATTTTTAAGCTTTGAGAGAGAGAGAGAGATGCACTGAATGAAAAAGAAACCCTGACAGTAAAATATGTCTTGTCATCGCGCTTTTATGGAATTTTGGAACAGACATGAAAAAATGCTACTTAATTAAATTTAGGATTTTTTTTTTTAAAGCATTTTGAACGCTCGGTAACGCTTCAGATTAAGATTCATTTAGAATCCTAATTACCCAGTGCGCAATGCACCCACATACAGTACACACACACACACACACACACACACACACACACAAACACACACACTGGAAGTACATCCTCTTCTCATAAGTGTTCTAGGAGAATAAATTGCCCCCTATTCCACCCCAAAATATTACCCAGGAAAGAGCAATCCATTTTGTAGTGGTGGGTGAAATGACCTGAGCGGTGAAATGACCCCAAATTGCTGAGTGAATGGCCGTCTGATTGCTTCCCATTCCTTACAAGTAGCCGCTGTGCTGGAGTGTCCATTTCTGGCCAAATCTTTCTCCCCCCCAAGTGTTTTATAAGAGGCTCGTAGGTGGAAACGAGGAATAGAAAGTGTGAATAATCTTTAAACATACACTACCAAGTCAAAAGTTTGGGCACCTGATTGAATGTACTACGTTTTTCATGTTCTTAAAGCCATTCTGATCTAAAGGCTTATGCTTAAATGCTTGAAATTTGTTTTTTTAGACAAATATAAATAGTGAAGTTGATCCTTATGTATGAATTTCTTTCCAAAGCCTTTTGCCTTTCCTTCAAGGCAAAGAGCGGCTACTTTAAAGAATCTAAAATATAAGATAGCTTTGATTTGTTTAACACTTTTTTTGATCACTGCATAATTCCATTTGTGTTATTTCACAGTTTTGATGTCTTTACTGTTATTCTAAAATGTGGAAAAATAGTAAAAATAAAGAAACATGCGTGTGTCCAAACTTTTGACTGGTAGAATAGCGTGACGCCCCGCTGCACACGCACAAACAAGCGCACATCGGACACGCTTGCACTCCTACACGCTTACGACATGAAGGAGCACTTCCCCTAGCAATTTCCCTTTGAGCAGGTGTTAGTGCCAGTTAGCCCAGTTAGTGTCAGTTTAGTGGCGGACGCCTGCGATGCTGGGAAGCCAAACGCCCTGAGAACTTTGGTAAGACTGTCGGTGACAAGCTGCTTGGCTCCATTACTGACTTTCCCTGTCTGTAATCCCTGTTGTGTTCCCAGCTGAGCTCCTGTCACCCTCTATAGCTCTCTAATGCACTGACTCTCTCTCTCTCTCTCTATCTCTCTCTCTCTCCCTCTGTCTCTCTCTCTCTTTTTTCTCTAGGTACGATGTTGACTCAAAGAGCGCCAACCTGTCAAAACATGTGAGTGGCAAAACTTGGTCTTGGTTATTTTTTTAATACATGTACACTACCACTCAAAAGTTTGGACACATGCATTTTTCTTTATTTTTTGCTATTTGTCACATTTTAGAATAATAGTAAAGACATCAAAACTATGAAATAATACAACCTTAAAGTAGCCGCCCTTTGCCTTGATGGAAAGGCAAAGGCCTTGGAAAGAAATTCATACATAGGCATCAACTTCACTCTTTATATTTGTCTAAGAAACAAATTTCAAGCATTTAAGCAGAAGCCTTTAGATCAAAATGGCTTTAAGATAATGAAAAACATAGTACATTCACTCAGGTTTGTCCAAACTTTTGACTGGTAGTCTATATATGCGTGTGTGTGTGTGTGTATGTGTGTGTGTTGCAGGCTTATTTGTATGCACTTTATGTATTTACATGCAGAACAGCTACCTGTGCATGTTAGCATCTATTTATGTCTCCCAACACTTTTGCTAATTTCGTTGTGCGCGGGCGTTTGTGTTTGCTTGTGTGTGCATGATCCCTGTCCTTGTCGTTGCCTCTCATTAGCCTCATTCCACTCACATAACAGTAATCTGGCCATTACAATGAGTGTGTTTATCATCTACTGTAATAGCACATTCCCTGAACGGCCCTTAGTTCATTTAGCATATCAAATAAACACTGATTTCTCCTGTCCTCTCCCCCCGCCGCTGTCTTTTCTATTGATAGCTGTGATTAGCATACCGGTAATTAGAAACAACAGTGTGATAAGTTAGTCTTTGTCTGTGCCTATAATAGCCCTGTCCTGCCTGCTGCATCATGGGGATTGTAGTTCACACAGGCCCCGCTCGTACCCCGGCAACGGGTCTCCATGGTGACGCGTAGAGGAATAAAGGTTATTAGGGCTGGCCGGAGTATCACTTTTCTGACTTCAGTAGGTTATTTCTTCTGCAAAGGAGGTTATGTTTTCACTCCTGTTTGTTTGTTAGTCTGTCAGCAGGATATCTCAAAACTTATGAATAGATTTCCATGAAATGTGGTGGAACAATTGATTAGATTTCAGCGGTGATCTGGATCGGGGATTTCACCATTAGACGATTATCGCTTTTTAGCCATAACTATGAAACTAACAGGGATAGAGACTTGATTCAAAATACTAAATTGTGTTTGCAAGGTCAAGAAATCAATTTAACTTAAAATTTAAGCGGTAGGAATGATGACTTTGGGTGTAACTGCAGTTTGGAGAGTTGTTCAGCGTTGGTGGAGGTTTGCGTCTTTTTGTATCTTTTTTTTTACATTTAGAGATACACAGGATCAGATGCTGTTATCCACAGTGCTATTACACTATAGCTTTCAAGGTTTCTACCTACGTGGAAACTTTGCTTGGATATTAAGAGAAAGGTGGGTGGGTGAGAGCGGCAGGTCTATGTCACTGAGGTCACCAAGTGGGCAGCTCCTGTCTCTGATCTTTTGTTGAATTAGGCCCACGACTCATCCAGAGGCCTGTTATACAACTTAAAACTACAGTGTGCAACTTTTTAACAATAAATATATGTGCATACATACCTAAATCCCTTTGTTTGCCTGAAATTGGCTTTTCAGTGATGGTCGGGACATTTTTGGCCGTAAACCTTGTGCTTATCAAGCGCAGTGAAATCAGAGCAACAACAACAACAATGGCGGAAAGCAATAAGAAACAAAACAACCGGGAAGCTAAACTTCCTGTCTCAGGGCAAAAAGTTGCATATTGTTGCTTTAAATTTCAGTTACTGCAAGCCTAAATTGTGCGCCGGTTTTGCTAATTACCAGCCAAATAAAATAAGATTCTTCGATAAAAGCGGTTGTTGAGTGTTGGGACAGCAGGCTGGCATAGTGATGAGGGAGAAGTGGCAGACCGGGGTGCGATCCCACATGATGGCAAGCGTCTGCTCTGCTGAAGTGTCCTTGAGAAAAACCGAATCCCTACCAGCTATGTGAGTGCTGTTCTGTAGCTGAGCCTGACCTTTGACCTCTCTGTGGAGGAGTGGCATGCAAAGACACAATGTCTGCTTTGTGAATCAACAGAGTATGACAACACAGTAGCTGTCTTTTCCCACTAATAAACTGTTATCTGGTTGTTATCTGGAAAAGTGTGGGGGAAAAACATAGAGAGGAAACACTGTTTGAATGTGTGTGTAAAAAAATAAACTCGGTCATTTCAAGCTACAGACAGTGACTTGACTCTGAGCAGAGCTGCAGACGGCGGCTCTCGCTCGGCCCCGCGGCGACACACACACACACACACACACACACACACACACACACACACACACACACACACACACACTCCAACACACTCAGCTCTCATCCGTGTTTGGTCTTCAGTGTTCAGCCCGACCGGTCTGCCCACATAGCATATGACACAGACGCACAGTCACATGCCTTCCCAGAATCGTGTTTCGTAAACAAAGGGAAATAGGTCGAGGTTATCTGAAGGAACTCACAAGACAGAAGAAAAGCCAAAGAAAGAAGAGACTCGAAATTTGACCCTTGAGGTTTTAACGGGAAAACCACACAATTTAAGAATTCATGTTATTCCTGCGGCTTGGAAAAGTCAATATTTGAGCAGGTGAACATCTCACTCCAACTGTTAGAAGCCTGCAGTGCTATTAATTACTTATAAATTAAAGATTTTCCTTTTTTGAGTCTCGGCATTACTTTTTTCAGTTTTATTGTATTTTATTTATAGCATTTTCTTCATAGTTTACAACATTAAACATGGTCACAAGTAACAGGACAGCACTCTGACATGTACTGTAACAATACAATACTATACTGGGAGATGTTGGCCTATTGTCCCAGGGAGACAAGCTACGATTGTTTTAAACTACCAGAATACCATAGAAACTGATTTAGTGGATGATTTTCCCATAATAGACACTCTCAACAATTCCCTACTGTGTATTCTGTTATAATTGCTTATGTTCTGCACCTACGGCAAAAAAATTAAAATAAATGTTTGTACAGTCAACAACCAGTGATCCCATTTTCCTATTATGAAAGAAAGGGGATGACAACTACCCTGAAATCAGGGGAAATTATGTCTATTTTTCCTGTGCCATTTTCCTCGAGGGATCGAAGGGCCATTTCGCGACCTCAGGGGAATAAATATCTATAATAGGGGAAGGGGGTAATTGAGGACCTTTGTAGCGGCGTAGGATACAAGGACGGTATTGTACGTACCTGTCGAACGGACGGGGAATTGCGGGAAGCAGCATTTATTGAGCCATTATGCTCAATTACAGCATGCAAGAGTGCGGTGTCCTGCATTATGTAGCATTAGGCAGAACGCGCAAGGAAATCGGATGTACAGTCACATCGATTTTAGCGCGGGAGCCTGAATCGAGTATTGGAGATGATTCATTTCATAATACATTAAACATACCATTCATTCGATAGTACAAATCAGGTAAGGTACATGCAGCAAAGAGCATTGATTTGCACTGTACACCTTAATTAACAGATCAGAAATGCAGATGAAATTGCAGATGATAAAGTGGCAAAGAAAGGCATGGTCAGAGTTAGTGGAATTGTGATTTATTTATAGGCCTAAAGATTTTTTCCCCTCTCTCAGAATCAGCCTTATGTTCCAGGTACAGTATCTAAACCTTGAAGAGCTGCATCTCTAGCCTTACAGTAGGGATACACCAATAACTATACTGAAAAACCTCTATTATGGGCTAACACCTGGCAGTCCCAAGGCTTTTTATTGAACTACATAGTCTTCCTGCTGACCATTACCTTGAGATCATTGGCCATAAATTATGAAATACAGTCTTATTTTTTACTCCATAACAGAGATCTAACATGCTCCCATGTGTGGAAAAACGTAGAAAGTGAAGTTGCTTGAAATGCTACACGTACCCCATGTTATCAGATTTTAGTATATGGGACAATTCTCCCAAATCAATACCGTTTCAGTCTGCTGCTAACCTGATATCTGACACCAGCATCAGTACCACTGCATCCATATTATACAAATCATTCAGACTGCTTGTAATCACATGGCTATAAGACCGTATCACGCCTGATATCTGCACATTTTAAACAGCGGTTATCACATTTTGGAATGAAACTCTCCACATGGACTGCTGGCGAATCTTTGACCGTAACTGTATGAAACTAAATGGAGATAAATTGAATAAGATAGTGAGAAACACTCCCCGTCCCTCAACAGCAAGCTTACTCTCACTCATCCTCCCCTCAGGATATTTCTCTCCTCATTTTACACAGCTTTGCTGCCTCTCCGGAGGCAACACACATCTCCGCTGTTGTCTTCCTCCCTTTTTCTCATCTTGCCCTCTCTCGGTGGCTTTTCTGTCTCTGTAGCTGTCTTTCTCTCTTCTGTTTCATTCCCCTCGCTCTCTCACTTTCTGCCCGTCTCCATCTCTCCTTTTCCCATTTCGCTCCCTCACTCTGTTTTCTGTCCTCCCCCTTGCCTCGCTCTCTTGAAATCAATAATCTCATACAGGAGGAGATGGGCATGTTGGCTTAGAGGCAGCTTACTATCTATCTATCCTCAGGGGGAAAAGGCCGGAGAGCCAATCCATTAGATGGTGTTTTAACATGGGAGCTGTAGGCTGCAGGCACACCTGGGGAGCCGGGTGAGAATGAGTGTGGGGTATAGAGGGAAAGGTAGAGTGACACACACACACACACACACACACACACTATATCTATCTATAGAGAATATACTCATTCACACCCGTCAACAGACAGACAGGGGGGCAGACAGACAGGCAGAGACTGTAGATTGACTGACAGGCAGGCAAACACGGCCATATTGTCCATATTGGCCACACTGGAGGTCCTCAGCTTGCTGTGACTAAACTTACGCCTTGGTCTCAACAGTATGGAACAGGCATGGCTAATTTCTGTGCTGTTTTTGACGGGATCTGACCAATTTTGTGTTTAGATGGATGTCAGCATGAATACTCAATTCTGTTTGGCCAATAAACACATTCTGAGGTCTGTTATTTCTGAATAACTAACCGCTGTTTCACATAACAGGCCCGCTGTTTCACATCTAATCATGCCACTCTGCAGCCAAGAAGCAAATTGATTTTGTTGATTTCTGCACTGTGAGAAAACAAGGTGCATTTTGACCTGTGCCGTTTTGACAAAAAGGTACAGCCCACAGTGACAAAAGGTTGTTTTCTCACAGTGTAATCAAATTAACTAGCGGGACCTTGTGCTAAAAAGACTGTGGAAAAACACACAGCTTACCTAGGTTAGACATGGTTGATTTTTCCAATATTACTTTTAATTTATGCGGAGAGCAGAGCAGGAAACTGACCCGCTCCCTGACCATTATCCTTAACATAGTATCTGGTCAGCTAACTATCACTGTCCTGTTGTTAACACATCTGATTTGCACACTAGCTAATGTATCTAGTAGAGGCTAGTGTTACTAGTGGCTAGTAGCCACATGCTAACATTAGTAACAGCTGCATATTGCCAAATTAGTTTGCTGTCTGGTTAGCTAGCTGACAAAGCAGAAAGCCAACAGTTTGCAGGGATGGAGAGTCGACTCCAAAAGAATCGATTCTCGATTCCATCACGTTGATTCTGAGAATAGATTCTACTAATAAACAAAATTGGAGTCGACTCCTGTTCCAATCTCAACTTCAAACTCTGGAATCGAAGAAACTGTTTAATTTAAACAAATTTGTAATTAATTCATTCTGATTTTGGCCTATCTATACTAATCCGTGATCGATTGCCTTGGTCTGATCTGTTGTGTTAATTTTCATTTGGAATCAGAATCGATTTAGAATCAATCCCATCAATTCCATTACAAGGAATTGGAGTCGACTCCAAAACATTTTGAATCGTCCATTCCTAACAGTTTCTTCAGGTTAACTGAGATTGAGCTTCTCAAGCCACAACTCTGTTTTGGAGTAGACAGTCAGGGCTAAAAACAAGACAGCTTACTGTGTCCCAGTCACCTAAACTTGGAAACAAAGCTACCATATCAGACTAGTCACTTTTACTTAGAGCGTTACTGAATTGAGCTACACCCACACAACTATCTTTTTCACATATCTCACATATTTCTAGCCCTGGTTTATATTTAGCCGTTAGTTGCGCACAGTCAATTCTCCGATGGACCTCATGCTGGCACCAGCCGTGGTTGCTAGGAGATTTGTGACCTTACTGCAAAGCCTCTATATCATGGACAGGGGGAAAATATCCCAGGAAATAACTGTAGAAATATTAGTTCAGCCCTGTGGTGACTCATATCAAATTAGTTGGTTTCAATTTAAGCCGTTTAATGTACTGTATGTAACATTGAGAGACAGACAAGCGGATTGACAGGCAGAGAGATATAACGATGGGATAGACAGACAGACAGACAGACAGAATAACAGACGGACAGGCTAATCGCTGGAGACAGGAGAATCCATTATGTTAGTGCTGCTTGGAGCCCTTCCAGTCACATATTAGAGACAGCGGCCAATAATGACTTGCATTCTCACCAGCTTGTCCTGGGGGAGAGGGGCATGTCGATGCCATGTTTCATCAATGGCCTCCCTAGGCTGGGGGAAGCGGGATCAGTGTGTGTGTGTGTGTGTGTGTGTGTGTGTGTCAGTGTGTGTGTGTCTGAGACAGAAAGAGAATTATGGGTTCATGATATGGGTTTTTGAAGGCTGAAGTCGCCGATAGCCAATATTTTGTGCCAATATTTCATATCTTGGAAGTTTTCTGGCAAAGTATTCAGTGTTTCCATCAGAATTGAATTATAGTAAAGGTCTAGAAGCCTCTGAAGCAGCATTTAGACCATTTAGATGTGATGCTAAAACTCTCCATTGAAACCCATTATAATGAATTCTTTATGTGGGTTGTCAGCTTTTACAAAAATGTACAAAAAGCATAATTAAACAATTAAATGAATAAATTAGATTCGCAAAGAAAATGCATTTTCTTTGCAGGTTTTACAGATTGTTTGTATGTAGCTGTGGTCATGGAGGAACCTCCACCACATCAGTAGTGGACGACATGACTGGCCAATACTGATATTGATGTATTGGCAAACCGATACATCAGTCTAATCCTACTTCCTGCAATTAACTGTATTTTCTCCAAAGTGTGCTTTCCAGATGCAGTGCCCCATAATTTTAATATTTACTCTCTCCTCTTTACTCTCTCTCTCTCTCTCTCTCTCTCTCTCTCTCTCTCTCTCTCTCTCTCTCTCTCTCTCTCTCTGCCTCTCTGTCAATATCAATTGTTAAGTTTCATACTGTGGCAGGCAAAGATGGCAATTTATTAGACCAGGAAAGTGGCAGGGGAGCAGAGGGGGGGTGGGGGGGGGAAGGGGGGTGAGAGGAAGGTTCAATCTGGATTTTCAATATTATCTGTCAACGGGGGACCTGGAGGAGTTTGAGGGTTGCGGTCTGTAAAGATTTGTGTGTGTGTGTGTGTGTGTGTGTGTGTGTGTGTGTGTGTATGTGGTCGGGGGGGGATTTTTGTGGTTGCATGGCTGTGGGTTAATCTCATTTCATTTTTGTTGCATTGATTGCATTTGTTATGTGTGTCTTTGTGTGGTGCTTTCTCTGAAATATGGAATGAGAGATGTAAGTAGACTTTCATAGTCACTTTTTTTAGTGCTTTTTAAAACCCTCTCTCTTTCTCTCTCTCTCTCTCTCTCTCTCTGTCTCTCTCTCTCTCTCTCTTTCTCTCTCTCTCTCTCCCTCTCTCCCTCTCCAGGATTTTCTGGGCCAGGCCCACTGTACTCTCGGGGAGGTGGTCGGATCGTTGGGCAGTCGTATGGAGAAAGCTCTGGGGTGAGTAGGTGTACTCACACACACAAAAAAATATGTATACAGTATATGTACTGTATGTCACTCTCCAAAAAGAATTAACCCCAACTAGTGTGCTGATTAAAAGATGTACTTTATGGGTCACTAATCTGAGCTTTGCATTCATACTGCGAGAAGCTCATTAAATGACACTTGCTGTCTCTAGGATTGTGAGACTGGTAAATCCGCCTGGCTTAATCGTCAGTAAAATGAATAATAAGGTGACTTGAGGGTGGCAGGGTGGCCAAGTGATTAGACAGACTCTCCCGTAACCGAAAGGTCACAGATTCGATCCCGCTAACAGCCAGTGTGAGTCCAGCAAAGGCCTGTCAAAGTGTCCTTGGGCAAAAATATGAACCCCTACCAGCTAAATGCGTAATATGAACCAAGGAATTACTGTTGAAGTTGAAGTAGATGTTTACTTTTACTGTGAAATATCTTTGTTTTTGTTTTACTTTACTGTAAAGTGCTGTACGATAGCTGCTGTTTGATAATCAGAGTGACTAAAGTAGTGTCTAGGGTCCATCCTTGTCTTCTGTTTCTGGGGAAACGGCGGATATACACTTGCTAATGAACATACACACACACACACACACACACATACATACACATGAGGATACAAACACATGCAAACACTGAACCTTGTTACATGGATCCTGTTCATTATGCTTGTTAGGCAGCCAGTACTGTGAGCATAACATGTAGCAACACATATATTTCTGTTTTTGCATCTGCTTATGTGTGTGTGTGTGTGTGTGTGTGTGTTTCCATGTGTGTATTTTCATGACTGTGCGTGCCTATGTTCCTTTCTGCATGCCTATGCTTTTTCATGCATATACATCACTTAACAGCAGTGCAACATAGTTTGCATTGCGTTCTGAATTTTAAAAATTGATTCTAAAAAAAAATCTTTTCTCTCAGGCTGTTATGTAGACATTCAGTGTACAAGCTGCAAAAAAAAGCATTAATGTGGAGGCAACATGGACAGCGGGCTGACTAACATGAAGTTTTTATGAAGAAAACGGTTTTGCATTCAGAAAGTTACAAGTTAATGAGAACGATGCTCTTAGAAACAGTCAGCCAGCCAAATGTAATAAGAGGAAGCAGAAAGAGCCAGTTTAAGTGAAGCTCCACCCCTCTTTGTTGTAACTTTTATAGGTTAAGGATTGAATGTTTTCATGCAGCTGAAATACAAGAATCTCATACAGCATGTGAAGAGTTTGGGTCCAAATGAGACATCCACCATTTGAAAAAATGGTTCACAAAATGACTAGATCTCTCTCTCTAGATTTGATAGATACTCAATAATGAACTTCAATTGAATGCGTTTAGTCCAAAAGGGATACATAGCTTTTTGGAATAGAACTCTTCATATGTACTTTTACTTTTACATTTAATTTTAAATACTTTTTGCCTAGGTATCATTTTAAAATGCAGGGCTTTTACTTTTACTACCAAAGTCATGTTCAATTAGGCTATTTTTGCAATTAATTAAGTGAAGCATTTTTGTTCTTCTTCCAAGTCAAGACTGAGACTGTAGCAAGTCAAGTATTATTCAAGACCAACACAATCCTTTTTTAACCTTTATTTGTCCAAGGAAGGTTGAGTTAGGACACATGCTGTAATATATCATGCAGAAAGAGCAATGGAGTCACTGCATCTTGTGATTTTCAACCAATACATATATGAAATGAGAGTAAAGGGGCATCTGACTGTCACATGGAGAAAATAAAATTGGCTTTAGGACACATTGGAACCCTTGGGTTTGTCCTGCACACACACATTAACACATAAACACACACACACACACATCAAAACTCTCACACAAACTCACACAGTCACAGCGACAACACTGAGGATTGTAAATGTGACCTTGGCAGCAAGCTCAAGCATGTAAGGTTAGTATTACATAAATCTCCACATAACATACACTGATTTTTACTCTGCATTAAAATACATTACATCATATTCTATTTTTGTCCGTACGTCTGCTCTCTTCACCTTCTCTTTCTTGTTGCATATTTCATCTCTCGTGGTAAAAGCCCTCTTGGCATGCCTTCACTTATGTCTTTTTAATCCAATTTGCTTGTTCAGGAGAGGCTTTGATGAGCCGTGGGACCTAAAAAGAGGAAGGGAAGGAGGGAGGAGGGAGGAGAGGGGGGTAAACAACAGCCAAGCTGGCAACCCTTCACTGAACATTATCAACAAATGCCAACCTGGCAACCTGTGTATGTGTGTGTGTGTGTGTGTGTGTGTGTGTGTGTCACTGTTCCTCTTGGCTTCGTTTCAAAGCACCGCTGTCACCCACTTGAGCAGCAATCACCATGGTGATAGTGGTGGCAAGTTTCCCACTCAGAGAAAGAGAGAGAGAGAGAGAGAGAGAGAGAGGGAGCACCTGTGTGTGCATGTGTAGTTACGTGCACGTGCTTACGTGCACACCATGGATCCCACCAAAGTGCAAAACGATGTCATCTCCCCCGAAAGCCCTCCTCAAGAAGCCCTCCCTCCCTCCACTCCCCACCACACACACACACACACACACACACACACACACACACACACACACACACACACACACACACACAGTACACAGACATACTTTTAGTCATTTGACACCAGTGACACTAATGGCTAAACCAACAGTGCTAATCCAATGCGCCACTCTCACTTGGCTCTCCAGGGGTTTTATAAACAATGCATGATAAAACCTCCTGTTAGAGAACCATATCAGTCCATTTTAAATTCTACTTTCACAGTTAAAGACAGTAGAGGTTGTGTACTTTCAGGTTGTGTACTTTCACAGTTAAAGACAGTAGAGGTTGTGTACTTTCACAGTTAAAGACAGTAGAGGTTGTGTACTTTCAGGTTGTGTACTTTCACAGTTAAAGACAATAGAGGTTGTGTACTTTCACAGTTAAAGACAGTAGAGGTTGTGTACTTTCACAGTTAAAGACAGTAGAGGTTGTGTACTTTCACAGTTAAAGACAGTAGAGGTTGTGTACTTTCAGGTTGTGTACTTTCACAGTTAAAGACAGTAGAGGTTGTGTACTTTCACAGTTAAAGACAGTAGAGGTTTTGTACTTTCATAGGTAAAGACATAGATTGTGTACATATATAGTTAAAGAAAGTACTGTATAGGTTGTGTACTTTTCTAGTTAAAGAAAGTAGAGGTTGTGAACTTTCATAGTTAAAGAAAGCAGCAGTTGTGTACTTTAAAGACAGTAGAGGTTGTATACTTTCATAGGTAAAGAAAGTCAAGGTTATGTTCTTTGATAGTTAAAGAAAGTAGAGGTTGTGTAATTTCAGACTTAAAGAAAGTAGAGGTTATGTTCTTTCATAGTTAAAGAAAGTAGAGGTTGTGTGCTTTCATAGTTAAAGAAAGTAGAGGTTGTGTACTTTCAGACTTAAAGAAAGTAGAGGTTATGTTCTTTCATAGTTAAAGAAAGTAGACGTGTACTTTGATAGTTAAAGAAAATAGAGGTTATGTTCTTTCATAGTTAAAGAAAGTAGAGGTTGTGTACTTTCATAGTTAAAGAAAGTAGAGGTTATGTTCTTTCATAGTTAAAGAAAGTAGACGTTGTGTACTTTCATAGTTAAAGAAAGTAGAGGTTATGTTCTTTCATAGTTAAAGAAAGTAGAGGTTGTGTACTTTCGTAGTTAAAGAAAGTAGAGGTTATGTTCTTTCATAGTTAAAGAAAGTAGAGGTTGTGTACTTTCATAGTGAAAGAAAGTAGAGGTTATGTTCTTTCATAGTTAAAGAAAGTAGAGGTTATGCTCTTTCATAGTTAAAGAAAGTAGAGGTTGTGTACTTTCATAGTTAAAGAAAGTAGAGGTTGTGTACTTTCATAGTTAAAGAAAGTAGAGGTTATGTTCTTTCATAGTTAAAGAAAGTAGAGGTTATGTTCTTTCATAGTTAGAGAAAGTAGAGGTTGTGTACTTTCATAGTTAAAGAAAGTAGAGGTTGTGTACTTTCAGACTTAAAGAAAGTAGAGGTTATGTTCTTTCATAGTTAAAGAAAGTAGACGTGTACTTTCATAGTTAAAGAAAATAGAGGTTATGTTCTTTCATAGTTAAAGAAAGTAGAGGTTGTGTACTTTCATAGTTAAAGAAAGTAGAGGTTGTGTACTTTCATAGTTAAAGAAAGTAGAGGTTATGTTCTTTCATAGTTAAAGAAAGTAGAGGTTATGTTCTTTCATAGTTAGAGAAAGTAGAGGTTGTGTACTTTCATAGTTAAAGAAAGTAGAGGTTATGTAGCCTACTTTCAGGCGCTGAAAACAAAGAACATTCACACTCCAAATGTGTGGGTTGTCAGCACAACTGCAAGTATGTGGGCAGCTAAAACAAAATCAAACCGACTTACATGCTTTCACAGGATCCATAGTTCCCCAGGTGTTTTGTATTAGGAGTTACTGTATTTAAGAAGTCAGTCTGGTTTTTGACAGCTATTTACAGCTGGTTCCTCCTGAATGATTTGGTGCAGAAATAGAAACACTGTCAACAGTTATTAAAAATAATGTGCTGAGGCCACAGCTGTTTGTTGTTCAAATCACTGTCTTGCTGAGTGTGTGTGTGTGTGTGTGTGTGTGTGTGTGTCTGTGTGTGTGTGTGTGTGTGACTCGATCAGACACACACCTGCAGCCTGGCACAACGGGGGGAACCTTTAACAATTTTAATGAGTGCTAATTACAGCTAATTACATTGTTCAATCAGCCTCCAGTGGGCATTCAGGAGCGTGTGTCTACGAATGTGTGTGTGTGTGTGTGTGTATGTGTGTGTGAGAGAGAGAGAGAGCAAGTCAGCAACTGGGTCTATTTATGAACCTGTCTCAAGGAGCAAAACATTGGCAAGTACAGTAGTCTGCCATGCAAGGATTAGGAGTGTGTGTTTACATGTGTGTGTGCGTGTGTGTGACCAAAATGCATTGAAATCCATTTGAAAATTACAGATTATTCCATCCTTAGAAATGCTACTGTCTGTAAAACAAGTACAGAATCTGTTCGGTCCCACAACACATTTGTGGCGATGACATATAGACCTAATTAATAATCAATTTATTCAAGTGTGATCTCAGCTGTCTGGTTCCCTAGTTATTTACAGTAATATTTGGTTACTTGGCTCACTACTAAATATTAGCAACTGAAACCTTAGCAAACATACTGTAGCTCATAGCATACGTTCATAGATACAGTGATTACACAACAGTGTGATTTATGATAAATTTATAGTGTTGTCTTACTATCACTAAAAGATTTAGCTTCATATATTTCACCATACATCACTGTATCACAGCAGTCCAAAGTAATACATGAAGAACCCAGAAGTACATTCTCCCATTGTGTGACGTCTTCTAAATTCATTTGCACGTGAGAAGAGGATTATGGGAGTTGTGAGAAAAATCGCAGCTGAGATGTGAAGATTTAAAGTTTTTTTTTTTTGTAATTATACGCTGTTTTCTTCCTTTCATTGCTCAATAAAGAACAGACATGATTTGTAGAAAAGGCTCTATGTCGACCGCACCGTGATAAAAAGGTCCTAAAATAGCTAATTACTCATCTTTTCATTCTCATTGTGTTTTATATTCATGACACAATGATCATTTTTAACAAATGATAACTTTTGATCCAATATGAGATTTCATGTAAGGACAATTTGCATGTAATTTGCATTTTATTATTGATAAAACTTTCCCGCTTACTCGCAATTATGACACTATTTGGCATTTTTATGGTCTCCTGAATATTCAATAAGCCAGTTTATGACTGATTTGGATGACTGATTATCCAGAATATCTCTCTGTCTCGCTCTCTCTTTCTCTCTCCTCCCCATTTCTCTGGTCTTTCTCCCTTTCTCTCTCTCTCTCTCTCTCTCTCAATCCCTACCCTTTCTCATTGCCTGCCCCTCTCCTTCTCACAAAGAATATTATAATATAATATTCATTTTTTGAGTGGCTACAGGTCAGAAACAATCCTACTGAACTATGGAAGGGCCAAGTGGGCTACAATTCAGAGTACAGAGGGACCAAGAACACACACAGACATACACACCACACACACACACACACACACACGCACACACAGAGTGCCAAAATCTGAGTGTCTGAAAGCTGTGAATAAGACCCTGATTGTGATAGTTTGAATAGGGAGTACAATGAAACTCGCTATCTGCCTCTAGTGTGACATGGTTTTGATGTCAATGCTCCTTTGTGAGGGACAATGATGGTTATGAGGCGCTTTTGAGGGGCAGAAGTGTGTGTGTGTGTGTGTGTGTGTGTGTGTGTGTGTGTGCACGTATATGTCGGGGCACGGCTAGAAGAATAGATGGATTTCCATGGCGTGGGATGCGCTGGGCTCCTAATGATAATTGTTATTTCATTCAGGTATTCTCCCTCCATTGGGGATATAATGACAATGAAGTGTGCGCGTGTGTGTGTGTGTGTATGTATGTGTATGTGCCTGTTTGTGCATGTGTGAGTGTGTGTGTGTATGTATGTGTATGTGCCTGTTTGTGCATGTGTCACACTGCAGCCCAGAAGTGGCCCAGACTTAATTACCCGTCTCTCTCCAGACGCTGATTGCAAATCCATGTGTCTTGATTAGAGGATTCACAGTGTTTCCT
Source organism: Centroberyx gerrardi (assembly GCF_048128805.1). Taxonomy (NCBI): domain Eukaryota; kingdom Metazoa; phylum Chordata; class Actinopteri; order Beryciformes; family Berycidae; genus Centroberyx; species Centroberyx gerrardi. Next base: position 17,099,240 of record NC_136020.1, on the reverse strand, counting down.
TACACACACACACACACACACACACAGAGGGAGAGAGAGAAAAATAGAGAGAGGGAGAGAGAGAGAGAGAGAGAGAGAGAGATTCCTGAAGCACTTGTTAACCTTGGAGTGCTTTTTTTGAGTCATGAATAAACGTAGAAGAGGAAAGCAATTCACCTGCTCCTCAGACTAAGAATGGGCCTCATTCACAAACATTAACATCAAGTATTCAGATCATAAGCATTTCTATACTTCTCTGTATAAATGCACTCATTAAAATCTTTCACTTTGCAATGAATGCCGCTCGCATAGAAAAAGGCTTAAAATGTCAGTGTGGAAAATCTGCAATGTGACTCGATTGTGTAAGTTTTCACGCCTAGAATTATGTTTGGTCTCTCTAATGTAGAGAAAGTCTATATTATAAGTCTATATTGTTCAGTGAAAGTAATGGATCAGATAAGCACTTGATATCAGCAGATAACTGAAGCACAACTGAAGTGAATTAGTGCAATCAGTGCATTCCTACCTCTTAGCAGAACAATATTTTGTCATAATCTTTTCATCCTATTCCAAGATGGAAAACCTAGTTTGAACGTAATGTTTGATTTCCCCGAAGCATTTTAGACACATGCACAGATTGCAGAGTATGGATTAGAAAGCAATATTGTTGCCGCATACATTTTTGCTCTTATGTCGGATCTTTCTTTGAGCCGGTCCCTCTTGCCTGTATTACTCTGCGTGTGTGTAAGTGTATGCATGTATGCAGATGCATGTAAGACAAACTGTGAGACACATTATTCATCCTGTGCCTGGGGCTGGGTATTGAAGGTCTGTAGTTTTCTGGCACTGACCGAATCAGGTCGGTACTACCGAGCACCGAAACATGTTGCGGTAAATGGTGCCAACTTTTGATACTTTTGTGTTGTTCTGGTGCAGCCAATCTGTATGCACACGCACAACACAAACTTGCACAGCACTGACTTGGTGCAGGTAACTTTCTCTGTTTTTAGCAATCTAGTTATTCGACTTACTGGAGCGATGAAAAACAATGAAGTATGGAAAAAAAGATGATTTTCTACATGTCTTTGTACTAGCTAAGTAGCTAAGTGTGATAATATCTCGAATAATATCTGAATTTCCCCAAGGGGATTAATAAAGTGCTATCTTATCTTATCTTATCGTGCATAAAAGCTGAACTTCAAAATAAAAGCCCCCCCCCCCGTCACAGCTCGTTACCGTGGTAACACAGGTGATGAGAGCCTTCCTGTTGCTGTGATGAAGCTTCCCATTCTCTCTCTCTCTCTCTCTCTCTCTTTCTGTTAGAATTTTGTTTTGATGTGGAGATGTTTTATTTAGTGTTTTTTTTCTTGCATGAAATAAGGCTTAATAGAATTCTCATTCTCTCATACAGTAGCCTTTAATGATTGTCCCACTTTGCGAACTAGTCTCCACAATAAAGTTGTTTGCCTCATTAAAAGTACAGAAAAAAGTATTGAGTTGGCACTGGTATTGAAAGCTAGGTTCCGGTAGCGGTAACAAAAACATTTCAAACGATACGCAGCCCTACCCGTGCCTATACAGTACTGCTTTAAGGCAGATATCTTGGCCAGAATAATGACTGTATAATTCTGTCGCTCTGTGAAAAATAGAGGAGCAAGAGAGCGAGCATTTGAGGACATAATGAGCAGAGGAATCGCATTCGATATCCCGCCGCGGGGTCCCCAGCCCGCTGGAGTTGTCATAGCGACATAGATTCTTGCCACTTGTCTGGTGTGTGTGTGTGTGTGTGTGTGCGCGCGCCTTCAACTGTTTCTTTCTGCATATTGTTGTCGATGCACAGAGTTGACATGATTGAGAATGAGAGAGACAGAGTGAGAAAGAAAACGAGGCAGAGAGAGTTTTAACAAGCATTTCCAGTGCGCTTAAGTTGTTTACTTCTCTTCTTCAGTCATTATGGCAATGAACAACACAGACAGACACACACACACACACACACACACATAACACAAGTTGACTTGATGGAGAGAGTGGGAGTAAAAGCGAGAGAGATCTTTACTGAAGAGCGGATGGCAAGGACCTCTTGACTTCTCCACACAATTAGAATGAGGGAGTTGGTAATTAACACCGTGAAAAACAGATGAAGTGGGGAAAAGATCAACCGCAAATATTCAAAAATATAATCAATTACTGTATCTTTGATGTTTCAGAGACCTGTTTGGAGTCATTATCTAGCAAAACACCTTTGTTATGGAGCAAAAGCAAGAGGCGAAAGACTCAGTTTGAAATCTCTGCTTTTACCACAATTAGGACACTTGCACAAAACTGTTATTTACCCAGCACTCCTGAGTTTTCAGTTATGTTGCGCTTTGCAGTTACATAATGCACATTCACACCTGCATTTCACACACCCACCTCGCCTTGTTGTTTGACATTGTTAATTCGATATTCATGGTGTTGATTGGTGAATCAATCAGTGATAGATGTGTAGATGTGACAGTAAGCAACAAGCCCCCGTTTGCCTTAAAATGCTCTCAAGTTTTATGTATTTGTATATGTTAATTCTGATGAGTGTCCGCATGGGTGAGACTCAGTTTACTCAATTTGGATCCTGCACTGAAAAAGTTTGAAGTACACCACCAGTCAAAATGTTTTTCATGATCTTAAAGCCATCTTGATCTAAAGGCTTATGCATAAATGCTTGAAATTTGTTTCTTAGACAAACATAAATAGTGAAGTTGATGCCTATGTATGAATTTCTTTCCAAAGCCTTTTAAGAATCTAAAATATAAGATGTTTTTTGATTTGTTGAACACGTTTTTGGTCACTGCATAATTCCATTTGTGTTATTTAATAGTTTTGATGTCTTTACTATTATTCTAAAATATGGAAAATCGTAAAAATAAAGAAAAATGTTTGTGTCCAAACTTTTCGACACAAACATAGTAGTGTAATGCCCTGACAACATTAGTTTTAATAGGGGAGGTCAGTTATTTGATTTTGCCCATGCATGCACATTGGTAATTTCAGTCATCGAGATGGTAAAATAATTTAATGGTTTACTTGGCAATCCAAGGACATTCCTGTGTGACAACATCACCTATAGCACAGCAAAACAGGCAAAACTGTCAATTCAATTGCTATAAACTGTCAATTCAATTGCTATATCGTTGCAAAGAGTGATGCTGTTCTGCCCTGACACTGGTTATATGGCCCTTGTGATAGAAATTCCAGGTGCAGGTCAGTAATAACCGCCTGAAACACCGGATGTCGATCTGGACCGGGTTAAAATGGCCACAGGATGTCAGAGTTAACTTCAAATACAGTCGATAATTTCAGATGGATTTTTTTACCGGGGTAGCCGGAGGAAATCACTGACATTTTTGATCCGGATCGGATGAAATTCCCGGGGTCCCAAGGTTGTAATTACCAATCACCAGACCTCCGCTGGTAATACTAATGCCGTCCAGAGAGAGCTTAAGCCGTCCTGAGAGCAGGAGGGTTTCTCCCCTGCAGGGAAATCTCACCTGAATCCTGCTGAATCCTGCACTGATGCCAGGTTATCACACTAGTGCCAGGCTAACATGATGCACTGGTTTCCCGAATACTAAAATCCCATACCGAAAGCTGCACGTACCATGTAAGAAAGCAAAGCAAAAGAGAGTGGATTTTCTGCCTTTTCGCACATTGAAGCTAGAGGTAATGTCTTTGTAATGGAGAAAAACTGGATTATGTCTTTCGTTTTTGAATGAAGAAAGGAGAATATAGACCTGCTTCTCTTTCTGCCGTTCTTTCCGTCTGTCTCTTTCTCAGTGTCTCGGTCTATCTCATTCTCACTCTCACGCTCACATTCCCTCTTATACACACACACACACACGCAGATACAAATCCTCCCACTCCACCTTTCTGTCTTGTCTGGAAGGAAGGAAATAAGGTGTCAAATAAGGTTTTTTGCCCCCTGTGATGCAATTTTTGCCTTTCTTTCCATCTTCAGATTTCTGAGAAAAGGGTATTGCTTGTGCGAGTCAAAAAAAAAGAAAAAAAAAAGCTCTCAGCTCTTGAATGCAAAGCCTCGGCACAAAGCATCGGTTCCGGGATCTATTTCATTTTGATAAGTCTGCCATTTCAAAAGCACTTTTCCCCCAGTGCCTTGTGTTGGAGTAAAAGGGGACTTGAATTAAGTTCACGCAGAGGTCCTCGACCCCAATTCCGGGCTGTCTAAATGACTGCCTGAGTCGATTTCTGCCAGGTGGGCCTCTCGGAGCGGCGCTCATCAGACGGCAGGCCTCTTTGTCAGATTACACCACCTCTCTGAAGTTAAGGCAAATTATGTCGCCGCGCTCTTCTTCCCACGCGCGGATTGCTTCGTTCGAACTCCTCTTATTGTCGTTCTGATGTTAGTAATGTGTCATGTCAAACGGGGGTGGATAGATGTGTGTGTGTCACTGGTGTGTGTGTGTGTGTGTGTGTTTGATGGGTAAAAGAAGAGGGGGTGAACGTCAGAAACTGAACAATCTGTGCTTGTCCAACGGTCTGCACAAAACTTTCCTCCAGTTTTAGGGAGTAAATTTAGTCAGGTACAGCTGTGTGTGTGTGTGTGTGTGTGTGTGTGTCTGTGTGTATAGGTGTGTGTGTGTGTGTGGGAGGAGGAGGTGCTTTAGTCTGCTTACACATGCACACACACACACACACACACACACCCATAAACGGTCAACTTACACACACCCAGACACACCCAAGCACACAAATCCCCCCTACCCTTACCACCACCATAAAGGTCCACTTATACACACTCAGCCACCTACACAGCCACACCTACACACACACACACACACACACACACGCATACACACTCCCAACAGTGTTTCTTTTGTATGTAGGAAGTGTTTTGAGGCACTGCTAATAAGTAAAACTTTCCATGAGGTTTGTTCATAACCAGCGTCTGAACAGAGGTGCGTTCACAAACACAAATTTCCAGTGGGCCTTCCTATCCCTTGTGCTGTCATCAAATGGGACGAGTGGCTTTGATCTGAGAGGAAAGGGGAGTAAAGGCTGGTACGTCATTGCGGCGATGAATAGGGCATTTCAGGAAAGACACAAGACCTCCAGTTGCCCACACCACAGTCACACTAGCCCGCACCTACACATACTGTACGCTTACACTTAGCCCACATCACAACAAGAGGTGATGTAAACTCATGTGAAGAGCTGCGTTCACAAACACCAGCTTTTTCTCGCGGGCCTAAAATAACATCCTGTGTGTGATTATTCAAGACCTCCCCCACAGGAAAGCTTTTATATCTGAGTCACGCTCCGGTGCGGCTTCATTTATCAAATCTTTTTTTAGGTGAGAGGGTGGTAGGCACCTTTATTGAAACAGCGGTAAAGCTAAAACTGATAGTATAGTTGCTGCGGAAATGAAATTCGGCTGGTTCGCGCAAACAAAAGGGGCACGTTTGGGAGGAAGATGAAGTTGGGCGCGTTGGCTTCGGCCTCCGCAGTGTGTACAGGCTTGGTGGCCAAACTAGTGGGAATCTTTGTCCACCAGCCCCTAGTGCATATCCATCTGCGGTTGATTTAATAAGTCACATGACTGGACTGCATTTCCTTTTTTCAATTGATTGCCTCTATTTGCATTCGGATCAGAGGGGAACTTGTTGAGCCAGCGATGGGGGGGGGGTCATGACCTCTACACCATCTGTGTGAACGTGTTTTCTCAACCTGTTGCTGTGTCTTGTGATTTGTCGTCTACAGCGGGATTCCAGGGAAGAAATGCGGGACCATCATTGTGAAAGCAGAGGAGCTCAGCAATTGCAGGGTGAGTGTCAAGAGGCCGGTAAGGATGGACAATGCGCTTCCTATGAAGTCTCTGTGTTTATCCGTCTCTGTTTATCTGTCTCTTTGTCTTTCTATGTGTCTTTCGGTCTCTGTTTGCTGATTTCTCTCTGTCTGTTCTGTTCTATTCTCTGTGTGTCTGCTTCTCGTGTGTGTGTGTCTCTCTCTGGGTTTCACTGCCGTTGTCGAAATAGATGGGAGGTTTGCTGTGGAGACTTCATAGCATTTTAGCGGTCAGCACTTCGGGCCCAATTCTGAACGCAAACACTGAGAACAAGTGTGTGCCTGTTTGCAGAGTTTCATTTTGTTTGAGGAGTGTGTGAGGCTAAGACCGTTTTGTGCTTTGACTCTTTGTTTAAAGCTTAAAAGAAAAATCCACCCCAAAACATAGTAGAGATATTTCCAGTGCAGCTACAATGGAGTTTGATTTACGTGTCAGTCTCTCAGAATCAAAGAGCGAGGGCTTCTTTCTAGAGCTGCCATTTTGCACCAAGAGACGTTCAACAATCATACAGGGAGAAATCCATTGTAGAAGAGGCAGATAGACCAATTTCTCCATTGACAGTAGCCTCAATAGACCAGAATGCAATGCAGCCACATGACATGTTGCATATTGAGTATAGGGGGGGCTTCCGTAATCATAGACATGTCCCAATGTTAACAAACTAGTTGGCTAGCTAGCTTATATTTTTGTTCCTATATGCCCACTTTTGATTGAGAGCATCAAGTTCACGCTCCTTCTCTGCCGGTTGTCAAAAGGCATTCTGGGAAATGTAGGAAACCACTAACTGGAGTAGAAGTAGGTGAGGCAGGTTAAGGGAAAGTGGGTACAGCAAAAAAGTAAATTACAACATTGCAAAATAACTCCTGGAAAAATGCAATGAACGTCTTAGATTTATGATATCTAACAGGGTGAGAGTATCTGAGGCTGGAGTTTTCCTTTAAGTGGAGTTTTATCTTCCACATAACGATCTATTCTGGGCTGTAGTTACAGGGAGGAAACACCAAAAGACAATCATTTGTTACAAAGAATAAAAAGATGGAGGAGCGATGCTTTGATGTCCTGTTTTGTCTCTGTCTCTGTCCATTAGGAATCGGTGATGATGCAGTTCTGTGGGAACAAGTTGGACAAAAAGGATTTCTTTGGCAAGTCCGATCCCTTCCTGGTCTTCTACAGGAGCAACGAGGACGGCACGTGAGTTCCCTTCCCTCTGTCCTTCTCATCCCCTCCATCTTTCCTTCTCCCCTTTCATCCTTGGTTCAGTCGCTCCCTCCATCTAAAGGAAATTGGTTTTTATTGACTTGCCTTAAGTTAAAAGCCACGGTGTGTGTTTGCATGCGGATAAGCTTTCCAATGTGTGTGCATGTGTGTGTACCTGTGTGTGTGCGTGTGTGTGTGTGTGTGTGTGTGTGTCCATATGTGTGTGTGCATGTGTGTGAGTGGGAAAGTGTGTGTTTACATGCAGACCTGAATGCAGGCGGTTGTGAGTAACTGTATATGTGATTGCTGTACGTTCGCATAGATTCTTTGAGTGTGTGTGTGTGTGTGTGTGTGTGTGTGTGTGTGTGTGTGTGTGTTCGATCTAGCTCAGTAGGCTCTTTTCCCATCCTGCAGTGTGTGACAGGTCAGATAAGAGACCTTGTGCTCTGAGGGTGGCAGATATCAAGTCCACCTGCTAGCCAAGGGACTAATGAAATTACCCCCCTGTAGAGTGTGTTTACGTCTGTGTGTGTGTGTGTGTGTGGGGGGGGGGATCAGGGCAGCAGTCAAGCTGCCACTGTTATCCACCTTTACTATCAGTTAATGGAAGGTGAGGCAGAAGTGTGTGTGAGGTGGATGTAGATGCATACCTTTGTCTCTCATGCATTTTCTTTTTCTCTTCACCCATATCTGTATTACTCAAATGCATCCTCCTTATCCAGACTTAAATCGCTCTCTCTCTCTCTCTCTGTCTCTCTCTCTCTCTCTCTCTCTCTCTCTCTCTCTCCTCTCTCTCTCTCTGCAGGTTTACCATCTGCCATAAGACAGAGGTGGTGAAGAACACGTTGAACCCGGTGTGGCAGGCCTTTAAGATCCCTGTTCGGGCTCTCTGCAACGGAGATTACGACAGGTTAGTGTGTTGCCTGGTTTGTGTGTTGGATAATGTGGCAACTTAAAGGTCTCTTAATGGAATGGCACCGAGACAACCTTCTGAATCATCCTGGAGAGTTATTTTCGGCATCAAACATAAACCAAATGTCATACTGCTCAATATGTTCCCGCAGCCTGTAATGGCCTCTTCAGACTGCTTCTCACACTTCATAACGTCGGCTGTCATCTACTGAAAAGTACATGCATACGGTATATATAGGGGTTAATTTGGCACAGGTACACCTTGTTGCCCTGACTCCTGATGCAACACATTTAGCCTCTCCTACTGTGTGCAACATGGTTGATGGTTCGCTCTGTTCTGAGGCTCCGATTGCATCTATGCAGCTGCAAAGTCTGCAGCTACAAAGTTTTGAACAGGCAAATTCTGTATTTTTCATTGCTTTGGTATTGCCTCTTTCATGCCATTATATTGTTTTAATGAGTTAAAACAGCAAGCGCTATTTAGTATTAATCAAAAATAAAGCATAAACAATAAATAACTTTATTTCAGAGCTTACCATCGACCCCCAACGATGGATGCAACAATTCTCCAAGTGTTTAAAATGTTTATTCCTGTAATCTTTCAAATAAAAGTTGTAGACAACAGTTGGGAAGCTTTGAATGGCTGTAATCAACTTCTCATCCATTGTGCATTTGCCAGGCAATGCTATTGTTCATGAAATTAAATCTGATTGGCTGTTGAGCGTGAGAAGTTCAGCTGTGGCCAACTTTTCTCAGCCAACAAGCTCGTTGAGCGGTCACACATCGGTCCGGTTTCCCTGCTCGCTCAGCTCTGTAGGAAATTAATAGCTTTCTGATGACTTTTTGAACGTGTTGCTCGCAGTTTTAATGCAAGGTTCAGGTTCAGGTTCTTCCAGGCAGCGGTGTAGCTGGATCTCAGGTTCTCAGCAGGCTAACATGGGGGTGTATTCAATTCTGATACCAAGAGTCACATGTAACACGTTGGATGTCAAAACACAGCGACTATTATGAACTTGTGCATTCTGTTTAAGAGTTGGAACGTATAAACGCCGCATCCTTCTGACAATAGCTGGGATAAGATTGCATTCTCATTATTAGAAACCCAAATATCTGCAATATTAGCCGGGGCACTGAACCGTGTAAACAGCTTATCGTCATTCACGTCGGCTTTTGTCTGTGTAAGCTCTGTTTCAAGTTCTATTTGTCAGAATATACTATTAAATTATGAATGTGATTCAATGATTGTGATATGAACAGGACCTTTATTTGGATGTGAACAATGAGCCCGGACGTTGTGTGCATGCAAACACGCTCGATACGTGGCCTTACTTTGTTTACATGCTTTGAGTAGAATAGCTGAATGCATTGAACAGCTGTGGTTTCACTGTGTATGTATAACATGCCACTAACACTGCCAGGGTTATGGGTTTAATTCTCTCTGAGGCCACGAATACTAATAAAGTATTCACTCGTGGTATTGTACGGCACTGCGGATGAAAGCGCTCAATATACAGTAAGAATGAATAATGCATGAGGCTGGTTTCAGCTACTTTCCTTAGTGGTTTATTAAATGTATTTGGCAGTTTCAGCAGTACAGCAAAAATCATTTGGCAGGAAATTAAGTCGAGGGGGTTTCAATTTGTCGTTTTGCAAGAAGACACCTGGGAAAAAGAGCGGATAGTGTGATTTTGATGAGAGGTTAAAATGTCCAGGTGTATTTTCTTCCTTTTCTGCTCTAAGCATTATTATTTCGTCCAAGTCAACATATTGGCCCTGCAATACATTTTGATGGTGTTGCGATTCTCCTGCTCATACACGATGGCACTAGGCAGTCCGTCTAGACGATGTATTCATGGACTACGCTGGCTGTTTGGCAGATAAGCTCGTAGCAATTTCTTCTCGGTGTATATTTAGTTCACTAAGGTGGAGACGCAGAGGCCAGACTGCTACCAATCCTCTTACCACACAATGGCAAGATGAACAAAGAGCCAGAAAGTCGATGTATTCCTTTCATTCCAGCCCTAATCCTCAATTATGTTTGCCTAAATTTATGTTGGTATCGCAACGCAACTCCCACCCTGACACGTTTGAGATGAGCTAGAATGTATTTTGCATTAGAGATTTTGAATAGATAGAGGGATGGAGAGGGGGGCAAAGAAAAAAGAGAGAGAGAAAAGGAGCACTGCAGAAAATCTCCATCTTAAGAAATCATTTATGCAAGTCAAGTTGTTTCAAGAATTTTGTAGAATTAAGTGTCATTTTCTTGATAGTTGTGCAGTGATTCTGTCTTATTCTGACTTGTTTCAAAAAATTGACACTAATTTCTAGAAAACCCCTGAAACAAGTGAAAGTGCATTGGAAGCAAGTGGAGTTATCTCACCTCATTCGCATAATTTTTCTCTAGTGTTAAGAAAAATAAGATTTGAAGACTGAATATGAGACTAAATGACGTGTTAAGATGGACGTTTTTTGCAGTGAGAGTAATGAATGAATGAACGAGTCAATGAATGAATGAGAGGATGAGAGTGTGTCTCTTTCAAAGCGGTGATGGGTTTGCATCCGGTGTAGCTGGGAGTCGATGAAGCACAAAGCAGCAGGCAGTGGGCTTTGGCTTTAGTTTTAGTTTAGCTAGCAGACAGCAGCATCGATTTGGAGTCTGGCCCCTAAGCTTATTAGGAGACTTGAGCCACACCAGGTCTTATCAATGGGAGACTGAGGAAATTCACAGTTGACTGCACACACAACACACACACTCACACATAGCCATACACACATGGGTGCAGACACAAACATATTAATGCATGGGTGTGCGTTTAAACCACATCCATCCATGTAAAACTACATGCACATACTTGGCGCACGATCACACACATAAACCCTTTTTCTTGCTATTTCTCTCTCTCTCTCCTTTTCACAAACACACACACACATACACACACATACACACACACACACACACACACAGTCTGTCTCTCAGCAGCTTTGGAGGGGAGATAAGGAGGAGTTCAGTAAGCTGGCCGACAATAGAGAGCTGTGTCTTACTGCTGATAGCTCCACTGATGGGCCCTTGTTATCACACACACACACACACACACACACACACATGAACACACACACACACACACACACACACACACACACACACATGAACACACACATGGTCTGACCTGTCCAGTTTTCAGTTTCCTGTCACATCATCAGAGCTCAGAGTCTCCTATTGAGATGTGACATAAAATTGGTTTAATAAGACACACACACACGCACACACACACAAATGCATGCATATACACACGTGTACGCACACATACACACATATGCGTACTTGTAGACACACAAACTTACCCTGCCACATGCCACACATACACACACACACACACACACACACAGAGTCCCAGGGGTTTTTACCATGAGACAAGTGTTGTGCTATGCAGCCCCATTGCTTCAACCTTTTATCAAGTCAGCTCTGACGGATAGTGTCATCCTCTCTATCCTCTGCGCTCCTCCGCTGGGAACACACGCACACACACACACACACACACACACACACACACACACGCACCGTGCCTCCTGCTAATTGGTTTCTCCCCAGAGTGCCCATCACGACCAGCCGGTCCATTCCCACTCCTGTAACAGTCTGCGGGCTTCTTCTGCGTCTGGATCCCTGCGCAGCTCGGAGCTCCTTTAAAAAGTGTTGGTTGTAGTTGAGATAAAGTTTCCACTGGGGAGTTATCTGGTTTGTGTTTCTCCTCCTTATCCTCATTTTAAAGGATGAAAAGGATAAGAAAAAGTATAGTCTGTTGGCTTTTGACTCTAGGTTGTTTTTCAGCTTCTGTTTTAAACCTTATTAGAGCAAAGCCGCTTGTTTCACTAAGTTGGCCCAGTTTTAGATCAATTAAGTTTTGGACAAAGTCATGCAAAAGTTATGCAAAGCTGCTATTTGGTCTCAAATTCTTTTGCACAATACCATCTACCAGTTTGCCTTTTGAACCGGCTAATTTGATAGATGCTCTTGCAGGGACTTACAGCGCTAATGGGCTTGAGATCAGAGAGACTCACCCAGAGAGGAAACTATAAACCTTGTTAACATGAACTACATCTGAAATGCTAAGATGCTTTTTGTGAAACTCAATGCTATCTCTTACGCTATTACCGGCCTAATACTTATTCGACTCTCCACAACTTTCAGCTCATTCTACTGTAATCCGAGCCGTCTCTATTCCTCAGCGCCGGGAGGTAACGCAAACACAGATTGAATCGGCTGAGAGAGAATTACAGTGTCAGAGGATTTCCCTCTCGCCTCTCTGCTCTCTCTTTATCCTGCATGGCTGCCTCTCCGACCCTCTTCTGTTTGCTCGCTGTCGGTTTTGACTATTTTCCACGCCTTTTCTCTCTCCCTCGCTTTATCCCTCTCTCTTGCCTTTTGCTCCGTCTATTTTAATTCTGCCTCTGTTCTCCCGTCATCCCTTTTCCTCACCCCTCTCATTCTCTCCGTATCGCTCTCCCGCTCTTGTCAGGGAGAAATGACCCTCCCGTTGAAGATATTGGTAGATGGAGAGATAGCGCGGCGTATCTGTCTCTCGCAGACTATTTTGTTTTTTTCCACTCCCTTGTAAGCTATAATGGGATGCAGAAATAGATGTATTTGGAGATGAGGAGAATACATTACCAGAGGCAAATACAGTGACAGCCAGACAGTGTGTTTGAATAAAGATAAGCCACAGAATGGATCTGCTTTTCCTAACGGCTCCATGACGACAATGAAAAACCAAATTAGCATTCTTCTGATCAAACATTAGGCACAGCACCTACATATTGCAATTTTACAAGCAGGGTAGCTAACGTTTTAGTGCTTCAAAGGTCATTACAGGAAGTCATTTTATCCGTATCTTGGACAAAATCATCTCTAACGTTGCCTTTTTTCCTGTAAATGACCAGCAACGTTGTCTTTCATCTTCAGAAGATGTTGCGTGACCCTGTGACCATTGAAATGTAAGAAATACAAAAAAATCAAACTGTCCCTTTCAGTTCCCGAATAGATCCATCACTCAGGGGTGCAGTGTTTTTCCAGGACACCAGTGGTTCAACAGTGGTTCAAAAAGTTGTCTATATTTTCAAATCTAATCCACACCTTGTGCCTCTCCCGACAGGACGATCAAGATCGAGGTGTACGACTGGGACAGAGATGGCAGGTAATTCATCTCTTTCATCCGCCCCATCACAACAAGATGTAATCACGAGTAATTATTAGGTCACGTTAAATAGACTTGATTACATTAAATGATTCCTCCGGTGTCGGTGACAGAAAGAAACACGGGAGGAATCCTTTAACACACTTGATGTAATCCAGGTCACATGTAACTAATCGTAATCTGTTTTCCTAGAAGGTAAGGAAGCCAGATGCGGGTTCGTCACAGGTGACATTTTGTCAAGCTGTATTTTGATTCTTTATACTTAGTATACTAATTTGTTAAACAACACTCTTTACCTGTCAAGGGGACACAGTGGTATTTTGGTGTAATGGTTTTCACTGGGACTGAGGACTGCTAATATTGTTTTGCCGTTTTGGTTAACTCAATTCATTCAATCAAAACCTGAATGAAGTTGGTGAACTGAAATTACTAATGACATTTTTTTTTTGTGACATCATCAGTTTACTCTCAGTTTCCATCCACCTGAAGATACTTTCTCTCAAACACTCTTTTTCCACAGTGGGTTTGCCTTCAAAGTTACTAACTACACATCGTATCATCTTTACTCTCACTTACAGTAAAAGTCACATATCCTTTACTGGGAGGTGAAGTGGGTCAGTTCGCTTTCAAAACTCACAACACAAGACAAGTCGGTGTTACAAGACAAAACGCCAGTATCGTCTTGTGTTGTGAGTTTTTACCTGACGTGTTCATATCAGCACTTTTTTGTAGCCTTACATGTGCAGCGTTGAATGGGAATTGAATGGGATGTATTGTAGGAATGTGTAATCATTTTGTATAATTTTTTGTATCTTCCTTTTGCTCCCCACCCCCCCACCCCCTCTCTCTCTCTCTGTCTCTCTCTCTCTCTGTCTCGCTCTCTCTCTCTCTCTCTCTCTCTCTCTCTCTCCTCTCTCTCTCTCCAGTCATGACTTCATTGGGGAGTTCAGCACCAGCTACAGAGAACTGTCCAGAGGGCAGAGCCAGTTCAACGTCTATGAGGTCAGTGTGTGTATGTGTGTCACTGTGTGTGTGTGTGTGTGTGTGTGTGTGAGAGAGAGAGAGAGAGAGAGAGAGAGAGCTACAGAATGACAGACATTTTGCTATCTAGACCAACTTACAATAGGTCAGCAGGTCGCAAAATGCAAAATGACATAAAAACAAATCAGCCTAATTGGAATAATAATGTAATACGTCATTGAGTCCTGCAGGGAAATTCTCTTTTCTCTTGGTGTGGAAAAATCTCTCAGCAAATTCCAGGTCTTGAAAAATTTGGAAGCTGCACAAAAACATTAGGAAAAGTATGGAAAAACATGAATTCCCGATATATGATTATGCATTTTCTGTAGTTTTAGGTCCCCTGCCATCTCACATATAGGTTTTTAGCATAAATATATATATAACACCAACCAAAATCTTTAAATCCAGTCAAGAAATTAATTAATCCTCCAGTCTGTAGTATGAAATTTTGAAATCAAAACTGCATATGAACCAAGATTACAGCAGCTATGAAGAGTTGTGGGCCTCCCAGCCAAGAAAACCAGCAGGAGAGCAGAAGGAATCTCCATTTTTCTCACACACACACACACACACACACACACACACACACACTGCCTCTCTACACACACACACACACACACACACACTGACAGTTATGATGGATCGCTGGCTTATCTTTTCCCAGGAAAAGAGTCAACACTTCTTGATTAACAGAGTACCACACAGAGAGGAGAGCACACAGGGGACTGTCATTTTAAACAGCTGCTGCTTGCCTAATAACTCACGGCTGCACACACACACACACACTCAGATGTGCACACAGGCAAACACACACACACACACACACACACACAAAGTAATTTTGAACTGTGCTGGCTCTAATTTCTTTATCAGCTCTGAGTTTCCTCAACTTGCAAGATAGCAGTTTTTCAGAGAGGTTGTGTTGTCATTTATGATGCCTTCTGTGTGTGTGTGTGTGTGTGTGCGTGTGTGTGTGTGTGAATGCGTTTGCGTGTTACAACCACGTTTTCAATTACTGTGCCTCACCTTCAAAGGCAAACGTGTCCTTGTGTGTACCTACTCCAATGTGAGCCAAGGGGAACCGGCACATAAAACCCGCACAGATTGTATGTTGTTTCCCCCGAGGTCCACTCTGTCCGTTTAACCTTGGCACAGTTTAATTATACCATAAAAGTCTGATTTAAAAGCCCCCCCGATGCAATGTTTGGGATTCAAAACGAGTTGCGGGTCTGTTTCGGGTTGGGTCCCCACATGACAAGAGTAATTGTATATTTTAATGAGCTTGGATCCCGGTGTGAGAGAGGCGAAATTAATTTGGGTCCACAGCTGAAAAAGTAGCGCTTTTCTAATCTATTCACAAAGGCAATAGGGAGAAAGGCAGTTTGGATGAATGGGATTTGCTTTTTTAATCTTTATTTATCCAAGGAAGGTTGACTGTGAATGCTTGCTTTGTGCTCTGTTACATATTCATGCAGTTCCACACAGTTACACTGCTCAATACACAGTCTTCCTCTGGTGGCCAATGAGCAGCTTCACTGGAAAAGTTGAGGGTCGAGTGCCTTGCTCAAGGGCAGTGTGTAGTTGATTGTTAGAAAGATGTGTTCATATGATGGTTGTATGTGTAGATAACATAGTAGATAACATAGTTTTGAATGCAGTGTTTCATTTTGCAAGAGATTTGTGGAGTTTTACATTTTGCCTTTTGTGTTTTTGTGTTTCGAGTTTTGAGAAAATGAGCCTCAGTTTCAGAAAATGTGTGTAAACAATTGTGAAAAACTGTAATGTGTAGAGGCATGGAGGGAGGCAGGTATACAAACCGTACTGCACATGCAGACTCTTACTTGCCACACGTGAATACACACTTTGGCATCCATTTGATGATGAATACAAAAAAAGACTGAATGAATGAATGAATGAATGAATGAATGAAAGAGGTAATACGGTTGTTTTGTCGTTCTTAGGTGGTAAATCCAAAGAAGAAAGGGAAGAAGAAAAAATACCTCAACTCTGGAACGGTGAGTGAACTGCATTTATGAGGCAATATCCATAAAACTTAATGCATCATCTTCCTGCGTTGATGGATAGTAGTGTTGCATGGACTGGTGGTACTAAATTTGAGATACGCTACTATATCATAGTTTTTCTAGAACTGGTACTTGTTTCATAGTGTTTCATGTCATTATACTATTGTCAGCTTCCTTAAAAGTCAATTCAGTTCAATCAATTTCTCAAGAGAAGATGTCACTTTTTTCAAATAGAGGATATCTCATTTTGGAACTAAACCCTCCATATTTATTAAAGAACAAATAAGAAACTGACTTTGTCTTCCTCTTGCGAAATGCAGATATGTCCCAGAAGTCGCAGTACTTGCAGCCAATTCAAATCATTGTCATTGACCCCTTTCACTGCCAGGTCACCCTGCTGTCGTTCCTGGTGGACATTGAAGTCACCTTCCTGGACTACATCAAAGGAGGGTGAGTCAATGGCTCTGCATTCATTTAACGCACGGCGAGAGATGGGGATTGTAGTCCTTTAATGGGAAGTGACATGCTGAGCACACCAATCACTGTCCCGATAATAACCCCATCACGACTCGGTGTCTTCAATATGCCAAAGATAATGATCCCTCAGTGTGAGTGGATCAGAAAAGTGTTCATTTGCCTGCGAGAGAAAGAGAAAGTGAGCGAGAAGGACAGAGAGAGAGAGAAAGATTGACAGATGGGCCGACCTGAAGTCAAGTACAGAGGGATTAGACTGGGAAGTGTGTGTGTGTGCCATTGTGTGTGTGTGTGTGTCCATGCCCTTGTGTGTAATCATGCATTGTGTTTGTGCACTTATCCAAGCCTTTGTGTGTGTGTGTGTGTGTGTGTGCGCACGTTTGTGTACGTATGTTGCTCAGGAGGGTTGACTGTGTGCAGCCAGGCGTGGCGTGAACGCTCGCCCACACACTCTGCCTTTTATTAGATTCACAGAGGGGGAGAATGTTGAGAGAGAGAGAGAGAGAGAGGGAGAGTGTGTGTGTGTGTGTGTGTGTTCATAAAACTTGGGAAAAAATTCTCCATTTTAATCCCAGCATTCCTCTGTTCACACTGCCCTTGTAGCTCTGTTTATCTGACACTACGGACCATCAACTGGCTTTTAAAGAGGAATACCACTCAATTTAAATGAACTACATGAGCTATCCCTCAGTCTGGTCTGGGGAATTTCACATATTTGTGAACCTGAACAACTCTCACCTAAAGCAATAAACCATACATATGGTTTCTCCATGGCTTTTATATTGACATACTAAGTTGTCAGTGGAGTGGGTTTTGCAGTAAAGGGGAGATCCAGGGCTGTTGTAGTTGAGTCTGATCTTGAGACTTTTTTGACATCATCTTGTTTTGACTCTGACTTGTCTGGTCTTGGCCACTATTGGATGTTGACTCAACTTTTTCCTGCCTATCTAAAAATATAATGAATGTGTAATTTTATTGATGTTTGGTTCATTTTCCCAGTGCCACAAACAATTTAAGGGATTTCACAATTTGAAATCTGTGTATGCAATGATCCTCAAACTTCCATGCAATAATTAGCTGGACGCTGAAAGGTAAAGTACAGAACTCCTGCAGATAGATCTAAACCTCTGGTCATCCTTAAGAAACTTTGCATAATGAGACACAGATTTGGACTTGGACTGGACTTAGATGGTCTTGGCCGCAGCCTTGTTATGATCATGAAAACATGTCAGGTTTTAAGAGCTGAAGCTTTTGGTGGTTATTCTAAAGCCCCTAACATGAGGAAAAAGACATATTATGAAGAAAATATGTGATATTTTAGATGTACCTGCAGGGTAGCCAAATGTAAACAGTGAATGCCACTAATTTATCCAGCATCAGTGGTCTTATCAGTGAGTTGTCTGAACCAGGAGTAATACAGCTCTTCTTTTTTTAACAACATCTCGGGGATTACATTTTCCTTCAGAGTTCAGAAGAAAGACGTGTAAGTGGCCGAAGAGTTTAATATGCAGGGAAAAGCCTGATATATCTCATGAATTATTAACAGCTCAGTACGATAAGGTAATATATATGCGTGCTGTACATGTGCAGCATGCGGTCCTGCATTGCCCAAAGCATGAATCTGTACACTAACCTTGTAGTGTTCAGATTAAGCCATCTTTTCACACACTTGAGACACACACACATACACACACACGCACACACACATACACACACTCTGACATTCACATTACAGTGGCGTGAACAGACCAGCTGAGCTCCAAGCTATTGATGCGAAGAGCCTCCTACTTACTACTGTACCTCTGATCTGACCTCTGAACTCTGACCCCATTGTGTGCTTCTTAACGGATGATCTCCCTCAAGCTCTTCCTGTTCACACACACACACACACACACACACACATACACAGAGAGAGAGAGACAGAGAGAAAGGTGAAGATATACTTTCACTTGAGTAAATTTGCACACTATGTGACTGTATAAAGTGAATGTGACCAGGTTCAATTCAAAGTCACTGTTAAATATTTTATGTCATTATTCAAATCTAGAATGTTACTTCAAGACATACAAATAAAATTGGTGAACTTTGGTGTACTTGAGTGAAAATTAAAGCATATTATGTTGATCTTTTTGTTTGGAGGCCTTTTGACTGACAGCAAACCTGAAGCACTGTTTATGAAAGAGCAAAATATAAGTCTAGTTAGAGTAAAATCTGAACTGGGAGCAGTAGGCTGTAGTGTGTGTGGGTCATACTTTCACCACACCAAGCTTATACTTGACCCTTAGCCGCATGGGGAGTTGGATTACCAGCCTTCACCTCTTTCAGTTTGAAAAATAAAGTGGAAAGGCTTGAATCTCAGGTTCTCAGGTGGTATTTTGTGACCTGATCATTTATGAGCCAGTAGAGGTTCACTTTCTGACTACAAACACCAATCAATACGCTATTGATTCACAAGCGCAGTATGAATGCACGCTGTGTATGCCAGAATGAGGTATCAGATGGAGTTTCATGTTTGCGGAGGTGGAAATGTAGCAGAAATGACCTCAGGGAGATTATAGACATATGGCTGGAAGGCTTGCGTGTGTATGTATGCTGGTGCGTGTTACGGTTATGTGCTATCTGGATAAGCAAACTCTTGACGGAAGTTTGACAATCCGTTTGCATGATGTCCAAGGTTGTGAACTTGACTGCGTGTGTGTGTGTGTGTCTCTTAAATGTATGTTTGCTATATACACACACGTGTCAGAGCATGTGTTTGCCTGCTCTGTCTATAACCGCTAATGGAGAAGTCCCATCTTCGGCTCTCCCTACGAACAAGACCACGCTCTCGGCGGCGCTGTCAGTCAAAATGCACTCTGAAATGCTCAGGAAGAGGTTTTTCGGCGGTGCAGGGGGAGTGCGAGCTGGGTGCTGTTACACGCTTGTGTGGCTAAATGAAGTGCCAAGTGCTGTCTCACTGTTTGAAACCTAAATGGACTGTAATGGACCAGTTGCACTTACTCCAATTGCATAATGGGCAGACTGTGAGCTTGTGCACGGAGACTCAGACACACACACAAACGCATAAACACACGCACACACACACGCATATGCTTGCACATGCACATGACCCACACACCCTCCCCCTCACTTTCTTTCACGCATTTTCCTCAAATCCCTTGTGTGTCTGCATCTTGTTGGACCGTCTACACAGGTACTCTGTCAGTTCGCTACAGTTGTCTCATCTCATTTCCCTCTCCCATCTCCTCTCCTCTCCTCTCCTCTCCTCTCCTCTTCCTCCTCTCCTCTCCTCTCCTCCTCTGACTGACAGATCTTCATGCAGTTTCAACCCAATCAGCTAATTGTTCATTTGGACCTAATTAGGAACATGATCCGCCGGCTGTATTAGCATAAATGACTGATTTGAGAAGGCTCCATCTCAATCCGCGGCACCACAGCTCTCGTTCTTTTCATTCCCTCTGATAAAGCATTAGCACCACCCGTGGTTTTCAACAAAGAGGCCTTTTTGCATGGGCATGAGGGAAAAATGAAGACTTTGTTGGCTATATCTTTCATTTTGAGCTTGTGCCTTTTGAAGGCGCTCCTGTCACTCATAATGACAGATATTGTTTTCCCTTGTTTTGGCGTGTGAATCGAGTATTGAAACAAGAATAGGAGCGGTAGGGAACTCTGCTTGTATTGAAATCCTTCTGAGAGGTTATCATTAGATAGAGGAGCAGAGACTCAGAATGCAGACAAAGACTAGGTTTGTGCAAAATCCAAACTTTGAATGGAGCTCGGGATCTTTATTTTATGGATTATGCATAGCAAATGAAGCAGCACAATACAGCTGCCAAAACCAACATCTAATTTGACTTAATGCAGAGATCTGCTGTATTGTGATTTGCTTCTTTTCTTCACACCTCCAGCCAGGCCCCAAATACGGGACATGTGTGTGATTCATGGGTGTTTAATATTTGAAAAAGGGCCACATCATTGCATCAAAACTCAATTTCCAGGAGACACTCTCTTCTCTCCTCTCCTCTTCTCTTCTCTTCTCTTCTCTTCTCTTCTCTTCTCTTCTCTTCTCTTCTCTTCTCTTTAGCTAGTAATGCCACCCAAATAGCCATCACTCCCTTTACTTCTCCACTCTTCTTGTCACTCCTCTGTTCTTTCCTTATGCCATTCTCCTCAACTTCCTTCTTTCTTTCCCTCCACTCCTCACTCCTCATCTTGTCTTTTATTGCCCAAATGATGGCTTGTGCCTTAATTTCTTCTCTCCTTTAACATCCCCCTCATCTCCCATCTTCTTCTGTCTGTTCCTCTTCTCTTCTTTTCTCTTCTCTTCTCTTCTCTTCTCTTCTCTTCTCTTCTCTTCTCTTCTCTTCTCTTCTCTTCTCTTCTCTTCTCTTCTCTTCTCTTCTCTTCTCTCCTCTCCTCTCCTCTCCCAAGTCGGGCATTGAAGTAGGAGAAATCAGGATCCTGTGTTGACCTATCTGCCCTAGCCAACATACAATTGAATAGTAGCCTACATTAATGCCCTTTGATAAATCACCTTATGCATCTCATTTCCTCCACATTCTCATGCAGGTACTGGTAGAGCTGGTAACAGCAGCTCTGTAGATTATTTTTAGCAGCCAGACTTCTATCAGATGCTTCGTCGCCTTCATGTTTCTTTTCATTTCTGGCCAAAAAGCACATGAAATTGATTGTCCAACTTCATAACTCAGAGAAAAGAAAAGTCTTTTGAGATGTTGGAAGCAGAAGTTTTTTGTATTTGTTAGCAATGTCCCTGCAAGTCAATGGGGCTGAAAACCCTATGTTTTGAAAAATCCTATTTCAGTTGTCATACATAGTAAATTATGTTGTGAAACTGCTAGAAAATTGTGTGGGGAATCTCCTCTCCTCTCCTCTCCTCCCATCCCCTCTCCTCTCCTCTCCTCTCCTCCCATCCCCTCTCCTCTCCTCTCCTCTCCTCTCCTCTCCTCACCTCTCCTCACCTCTCCTCTCTTCTCCTCTCCTCTCCTCTCCTCTCCTCTCCTCTCCTCTCCTCTCCTCTCCTCACCTCTCCTCTCTTCTCCTCTCCTCTCCTCTCCTCTCCTCTCTTTTCCTTTCCTCTCCTCTCCTCTCCTCCCCTCCCCTCTCCTCTCCTCCTCCTCTCCTCTTGTGGCCAGATGGACATCATCCAACCAGCAACATCTGTCTGCAAATCATCAGGAGAGGTCACAACCTCTGATGGCGTTTTTAGGCCAATCAGTGCTCTCATGCATGCAAGACAAGTTTCCCCCGGCACTTAAAAATCTGCCAAAGAGGAAAGCAGACTTCTTGATAACATTTTAAAGTGATATTTCTCTTAAATAGAACATTCTCACTTTTTTTAGACGAACACTTCCATAGAAGCACAGCAACAGTCACACTTCAGATTGGCTTCCATGACTAGTATTCAGGCTTTTTTCCCCAGCTGTCAATATTGATAACTGCAAAAAAGGCAAAATGACTTGACAAGTAGGATCCTGGTTTGACTTTGGCTATGTTAAAAGTATGATTTGCTTGGATTAGGTTTTCAAAATTAAAGTAGTGGATGACTACTTGGCCCCAGAGCTGCCAGGATTTATGGTTGACTGTTCATGAACTCCTAAAGAGGGATGTGCACTAAAAATGAAAATGTTTTACTTATGAGTCACGGCTCCCTCATTTCCAAAATGACTGCGTATTTTGACAGTGTGAAATGTAATGTAAGGTGAATAATGGATGATAAATACACAAGAAAGCGTATTCCTTGCTCACCCCAAGAAGGATTCATTTCAGGACAGTATTAGTTTGAACACCTAACTCTGAGATGAAAGCAATTTTTAGCTTGTTTTTTGTCAAGCAAAAGCAACACATCTCTCGTACTTAGAACTGAAAAAACAGGGGAAAAAAACTTAATGAAAAGGCAGACGACAATTGTGTTGCAACTTGCAATTCACCAAATTTCAATGTTCCTATTCATGTGTAATATGAGATATTGCTGTCTGGAAACAGTGAGAAAACAAGATGCATCCCCTGCAGTGTTTTCTTACAATTACAGTCTATCGTGATTATTTTGGTTTTGGTTCCACATCTGTCTCTGTTTTGGTTGTAGTTTTGGTTCTAGTGCAGATTGCTGTTGTTATATGAATGCATTTTCATAGATAAAACGCTAATTCAAAACACTGACCCAATGCTTACTGTGTTTTGGGGTAAAAATTGGGCTGAATGGCTTATTTTTCCCTTCACATTTCCCAACGTTTTCTCTAGCAGTGGGGACTATATTGTCTGTCTATGGCGGCACATCGCTGGAGACGTGGAAGAGATGATCTTGTTTGAGGTCTTGTGATGAGACACTTTGCAGGTTTAGGAGAGACACGAGCACCCGGCCCGCTCAATCTGCAGGAACGCTTATCTGAATGCAGAGCGCAACCTCTTCATCAGCCCCCCCTGCCGCGCGGTGTTTTGTCATATTGGTTCCTAGCTGAGCCACTGTGGGTTTTAACAGCAGGAGGAGATCACTGACAGAGACCCAGCTGGTTAAGAGGCATTCCCCCTTCACCCCCAAACACACTGACTGTCATTACACACACACACACACTCACACACACACAGGCACACACACCACAATCTCTACTTAACACAGTCCTTATACTGTACAGACATAAACACAATGTAGTATTACTGTACAGGGAGGCTCTCATCCCTCGCTCCACCCATCTCTCATCCTATCTCTTCTTTCTTTCTTTCTTTCTTTCTTTTTTTCACTCGGGGGATTCTCTCTTCTTCTGTGGTTATCAGCAGTGTCCGCAGCTGCCAGAGATTGTTTTCTCTCCGGGACCCAGAGGCAATCGGCCAGATAAACGGAGCAGTGTGGGGAAAAGGTGTTGTGTCACGGTCGCACATATACGCGCACATACACACACACACACACACACACACATACATACATCACTGAGAGAGAAACAGCAGAAAACAGATTATGCGTATCTGGATATAGGGAAAGTGCACACACCACCTTGTGCCCTTAAGCAAGGCACTTAACCGTCCATTACTTAAGTGGAGCTGCTCAGTAGAAGCCTGTGCTTGGTGTGAATGTGTGTTTCTGTATGAATGTGAAGCAGAGTGGTGCTGGAAAACTGTGCATGCTCAGCAAAACCCTTTTCTGTCTAGATAAAGGTTAAAAAAAAACAAAAAAAAACAGATGAAATGCCAGGTAAAAGGCGATAAGAGAAAATCAGTGGAAATTGATTGTGCTGCGGTTGCATCCCTGCTCCATGCTGGAATTTTAGTGTCAGCTAATTAGGAGTTAAGTGAAAAACATGGCACATTTTACTGTGACTGACACCTTGCCTTTTCTACATTTTCAAAGTACTGTTTGATTTTCTCTGTTATTTTTCGATCAGGAAGTAAGGGAAAAAATGCCTGCAATGCTGTTGTAGCTATTAACTAATACTTTGTATTTATTTAATCAGCTTGTTCATCAAAGTGTCTTAGGTTATTGCAAACTGACAAAGAAAGCATGCTTATTTATTAAACATTTTCAAAAGCAATGTGTCCTCAAACATTTGATGGGCTGTGTGTGCATATCAAATTAACCTTTAACAGACCATGTTTTTTGGAAAATAGTTTTCCTCACAGCATCATGTTTGTCTGTCTCCAGTCTCCTTACATTAAAACATAACTCAGACAGATGAAAATAGATTCTGTGTGTGTGTGTGTGTGTGTGTGTGTGTGTGTGTGTAGGAGGCAACAACCATTTCGATTAAAAAATTCCTGCCAAAGCGCAAGGTGGAGCTTCGGTTGCCATGGGGTGGATGGCAGCCATTGAAGATTGGCAAAAAAAAACCATAACACGATAAAGCTGGTATAACTGCCCTTAAAAAGTTTACTTAAAGAAGGGTTGTAGAAGCTTCCCCCGTACCTTCAGGACCCTTAAAGATAAGGTTTGGTTTTCAAGGCAGGCTAAGCTGTGAAGCCAGTTGCGTCAGCTGTCATATCTCTCCTCCCTCTGCTGAGCCCAGACATGATGTTGTTTCGGTTAAGACCCCTGCCTCTGGAAATCCCTTATCATACCTGCCAGAACATTTTGCTGTCATTCCTGTTTTATGCCGTTCTGCTGCGCTGCCTTGCTGCGATATCCCATGTTGCTCTTTAGATAATTTTGTGTGTGTGTGTGTGTGTGTGTGTGGAACAGGGACATACCTATACCTAGCAAAATTTAAAGGACAATACCTGTGTTTTTTTTAGATTTGTGCTAGTGGTCTAGGTTGCCCCTGTTTGTCTGCACACAGTCAGCATAGTTGGAGATATCAGTGCTCATTTTCCTCCATTCAGAAGAAGAAGAAGCCATTTGCTGCCATTCAGTTTTGTCCAGTATGAAAAACAACTTCCACAGAGCGAGATAATCCATCACAGTGAACATGAAGCCCTAATTTGGTTTTGTTAAAGTTTCTCCGCTTTATTGTTATTTCATTGTGTCTGTTACATTACGCTCTGCTTGCTGTCAATCACCTGACACCCACCGGGAGAAATGGAAAGTCTCCGCCAGGAAATACTCCCTCAGAAACATGTCGCCTTACAAACTTTATTGTCACATCCGTGTCTTCTTATTTAGGGCGTCTTTGTTAGCCGGGACAGCCGTTCATTTCAAGCTAGGTTTGACACGTGAAGTTTGTATTTTTAAAACAGTGGAAAACAAGTAAATGTTAAAATATCTAATTATACACACCATGTATTGCAAAATGATTGGGGAAGTGTAAACTACACATAGACAGTAGAAAATGGGCTATAATCGTAAATGACAGCGGTATTCTCCTTTATTCTCTCTTGTCAGGCTCTCTCAGTATTTTCCTGTCTGTAGAAAGTAACTCAGACTGAAGAGAGACCTTGAAATACAATATTTTTTCTTCAAAGGAGGCCAGTAGGCTTGAGCTCAGTGTGGCTGATATCCAGCAGCACACATCACCATGCAGAGGAAACCCCCAGAGCCAATAACCTGATGCCTCACTCTAACCTCACACAGCAAACTCCTCTCTGATTAATGCAGAGAGGTGATAGTTGACCTTTTGGAAGAGGGTCTCTGTTCCGGTCTGGATACTGATATGCTCTTCCTCTCTCCTCTTCCTAGAAACGGGTATATTTAGAGTCAAAACGATGATGTCAAATGTGAGGGATGATATTCACTTTTGGAAGCAAGAAACTGGACTCTGAATTTGAGACCAGTTGCTTTCTACAGTATACACTGTAGTGCCATGTAGCCTTCTGTTAAAGGTGCATTCAGTATGATTTAGCTCAGTAATGGAGAATGGTGCTGCAACTCATTTCATTCTGAAGCCAAAAAAGCAAATGACAAAGCAGTATTGTTTTGCATTGTGATATACAGTATATTACCTCTTCAGTAGAAGTTTCTGTTGGATCTCTGCTCTAATTCAATGATTCCCAACCTTTTTCATATCAAGAACCCCAAATTTAGTACACATTTGGGCCATGGACCCCCGTTTGATAAGATTTTGTCTCTCGAACCCAAATCTGAAAATACTTTTATTGTCAGATATGATTTTGTCCAGAAATCCATGACTATCTGTATTTTAGTTAGAGAGATAAGAGTGAATATATGATCAAAATAGTCATTCTTCTGCATTCTCTAATTGTGTTAACTTCTTGTAAATGATATAATGATGAAGTTTAATAATTCATCAATTTGCTGGGGACCCCCTGGAACTCACTAAAGGACCCCTGGTGGTCCCTGGACCCCACATTGAGAACCACTGCTCTTATTAAGTACCTTACTACTGAAAATGTGACTTTTACATTTCTGTCAGTTAAAGACTGAGACCTGTCGATGTTGCAATTCCTTGGGCACCGATAAAGGCCGATAAAAGTCAGGAATTAATTAAATTCCCCATTAAATAATATGATATCACTGTGATTGGTGTCACTGGTGTGATTTTGTTGTTTTGATGTTCTCACTCATCTATTCTCTGTCCGTCTTTTGTCATTTTTGTCATTTGCCCCCCAATTCACCTTTTTTCTGGCTGCCCCCTCACACTCAGGGAGTTGGAATCTCTCTCCCAAACTTTCTGTGTGTGTGTGTGTGTGTGTGTGCATGTGTGTGTGTAACAGAGAGAGAGTGGGAGAGAAAGAGGGCATGCATAATTTAGGCTGCTAGGCTGAAGCTTGTCTGTGCCAGCATGGGGAACTGGACCAGAATTTGCTCAGATGATCTCCTCTGCTCTGCTCTTGTCCTTGCAGTCGTCCCCTAGCAAAAGCCCCGTTACTGGAATTTTCTTTCTGTGTTCGTTTTGTTGGGGAATTTAGAGCATTGAATCATCCTATTATACACCGTGTAAGTCAGTTTTTGTAGCGGCTGGTGCTGCACTGTTCAAAACATTACGGGAGAAAAGCCTCAACAAAGGTGAAAAATCTGGAAAAATAACCAGCACTCTCGAAAAAATTCGAAAAAGTCTTTTGTTATTAGTTTCCATGAACGTCTTCTGGCCTTTACTGCCTTGATGCTTTTCATAACAGCAGCTGAATAGACAGTTAATTGATTTCTGTGAAAGTACAGGTGTTTTTTTTATTAGTATTTCTTTGCATATATATCTCAGACACACACACAGAGTTCAGATACATATGCATGTCACCACAGAGGGAGGGGAGGGGCTCACTGTAATCTCACAGGATCAGACCTGTAACCTTCTGGTCACGGGACGGTCTCTCTAACCGCTCTGCCACAGAAGACAGTAATGAATTACTTCTCTCCGCTGACTTCTCTCTTTCCAAGTGTTCTGAAATGTTGAATTGGCTTCACTCTATTAATTATAGAGGCAGAAAGCGTGAGGAGATTCAATGCATCTCCCACTCAGTTCAGTTCAGTTCTCTTCTCTTCTCTTCTCTCTTCTTCTCTTCTCTTCTCTTCTCTGTTCTTCTCTTTTCTGTTCTTTTCTTCTCTTCTCTTCTCTTATCTCCCCTTCTCTTCTCTTCTCTTCTCTTATCTCCCCTTCTCTTCTCTTCTCTTCTCTTCTCTTCTCTTTTCTTGTTTTCTCTTCTCTTCTCTTCTCTTTTCTTGTTTTCTCTTCTCTTCTCTCCTCATCTCCTCATATCTCCCCTTCTCTTCTCTTCTCTTATCTCCCCTTCCCTTCTCTTCTCTCCTCTTATCTCCCCTTCTCTTCTCTTCTCTCCCCTTCTCTTCTCTCCTCTTATCTCCCCTTCTCTTCTCTTCTCTTATCTCCCCTTCTCTCCTCTTATCTCCCCTTCTCTTCTCCTCTCTTCTCTTCTCTTCAGCTAGTAATGCCACCCAAATAGCCATCACTCCCTTTACTTCTCCACTCTTCTTGTCACTCCTCTGTTCTTTCCTTATGCCATTCTCCTCAACTTCCATCTTTCTTCCCTCCACTCCTCACTCCTCATCTTGTCTTTTATTGCCCAAATGATGGCTTGTACCTTAATTTCTTCTCTCCTTTAACATCCCCCTCATCTTCCATCTTCTTCTGTCTGTTCCTCTTGTCTTCTCTTCTCTTCTCCTCTTCTCTCCACCTCTCTCCTTCCCTCTCCTCTCCTCTCCTCTTTCTAGCTGTGACCCCGCTAATGTCTGTATCCCAACATGAGGAGGCAGCTCCACACCGCTGGCATCTGGTTTGGCTCTTTTCTGAAACCCCAGGCTCTGTGTCTGAGTGCAGAAAGGACACTAAATGTCTCTTACGCTGTTTCCTCCCTCCATCCCTCCCTCTCTCCCTCTCTCTCCGTCCCCTTTTGGCATCTTGGGTGCCTGGTATCTGGGTAGAGCCTGCACTTCACATGGCCTGGCAAGGTGACAGAGCCAGGGAGGTGCCAGCTGCTTTAACAGTATCTGAACAAGAGGGACGTGTGTGGGGTGGACAGGGGGGTTATGTGTGTGTGTGTGTGTGGTGGGGCGGGGATCGGTGTGAAAAAGCTGCGACAGGCCGACAGCGCGCTTAACCACATCCTGTTCCTCCAGGTTAACAAGTTAGGAAATACTTTGATGGGGAGAGACATGCCGCTGTCCCATGCTGGGTGCTGGAGTGTGTGTCTCGTTTCATCTCTCTCTCTCTCTCACGCTTAATCTTGTCTTTCTCGATTTCTCACTCTTTTGTCTCTGTTTCTTTGAGTCTCTCTCCTCATTTCTCTCAGAGCTAAAGGGCAAGAGGAAGTCTGTTTGATCACCTAAACTTGATCATGTCTGCAGTTAATTCTGCTGATTGGTTTTTATTGGATTAGTGTGTGTGTGCGTGTGCGTGTGTGTTCGAGGGCATATGCTTGTTGATTAATGAATCAATTCTCTTCTTTTGTCTTCTAGGACCCAGATTAACTTCACAGTGGCCATTGATTTCACAGCTTCAAATGGTGAGCCTCCTTGCACACACACACACACACACACACACATTGGGTATTTGAATGTGCACACACACTTAAAGACCCACATGCAGACCCGCAAAGAGCACCGAATGCTCAGCGAGCGTTTATTCAAATATATGCAGATGGAGAATCAAGTGTTTCCTAATAGCCCTCTCCATCACACCTGGCAGCTGAAGCGTAATGCAGTAACATGCCATGATGGCAGTGATTAAGGGCTGTGTTATCCAGCTACCGTTGCCCTTGGTCCTGGTGGGACAGGCTGTAGCTACAGAGCCAAAGCCAAATCCATTAAACCAAATGAAAGCTTTCAGACCATGGGCATGAAAATGTGTTTGAGGCTGAGGAGCACTTGATCTTGTCTGGCTCTCATAAAAACCTCAATAGGGAACAGTGAACTTATTGAAAAGTAATTAAAATAGCAATATGGAAAGTCAGTCCTGTGGTTTTGGATCGGATGGAAGGGTGGTCTAGTAGTTAAAGAGACTTTCTCCCAGCTGGTGGTCCTGAGGTGAAACCACCATGTCGATAAGCATACGTCCCGTTGAAGTGTCCTTCAGCGACACACTGTGGTCCAGATTCACCAACATTGTGTTTGCGAGGCCATTCTGTGGTGCAAACAAGCCCTGGAAAAGAGCACCGTGCAGGCAAACAGCCCCCTTCATCACCAGTTCCAAGCACAAATTGCATGCTTCAGCTTTTCAGATTCTAGGATGGAAAACTGTCTCCTTTGCCTCCTGACTTGCTGTATCTTGCATGAGAACAGCCATTCTGAGTGGCCAAATGTATTCTTCATGCCTCCTTTCAAAGGACATATGTGCTAAAATAATTTGGGGGAGTTGGTGTTGAGAGGTGTTAGTGAATTGGGTGCAATCCCGATTCACATGGCCTCGCCTACAAATAACTATTATTCTGGGTGCAATATTATTACATTTACATATAATTTACATATGCATGAGTATGGCAGGCACAAAGAGGTTTTATTTCTGGACCAGCACTGTTAGGCATGCTTTCCACTCGTTGCACATGGTTAGTGAATAGTGTGGCATTCTGATTTGGTTATTTTGGTAACATAGCACACACTCCTCTCTGCACAAACCTGGTCCTGAAACCCTTCCAGCTCCAGGTGTGCCGTCCTGTAGCTAACCCCCCTCTGACCTCCCTGTGGAGTGGGGAAGGCGAAACAGTTTTTTTTACAGGGTCAATCACGTTTCACATTACATTGATTGAGGTCACGAGTGGCAGATTTGATGCTTCAGCCACTGCACCATGCTGAAGAGCGGCTCGGTCTAGCTTGTGGTCTGTTAACAATCATGAAAGGAATCCTGGGGAACCAAATATAAAACATGACGCTTCCTTTTGTGGTTTTATACACAATCATTTGTGGTGAACCAGTGAAGAGCCACTTGGTTGTTTATTGAACCACTAGATGCTACTTAACCACTGAATAACAAATACTGTATTAGCAAAGAACCATTTAAAGGTTCAAGTGGCTCTTCAAATAGTGATAGTTCTATAAAGCTAATTAGCCCACACAAATCCTCTGGAGCACCATCTTTTTTTACAATGTAGGTGGGTAAATAATACGTTTGTCTATGATAGCGGATGTTAAAATGTCCAAAGTTCATATTTCATCCTCCTCCTGGTAACCATGGCACCCCAAGATTAAACGCATCATATTAATCTGTAGCGCAGCCATAAAATCCCTTTTACTGACGGCAGATAAATCAATTTTGTTCCTCTGGATATTGGCTGAGGGACACAGTGCGTCTGTCACACTGCACCTCCACTTTCATGTAGGAAGAGAATAAATATTGGGGCAGTGAGCTAATTTTATGCTTTTATGCCGCTGTTTCATCACGGATGCCAATTAACCAAAAGCACACAGTCTGTTCTTTTCCAATGTTAGCTCACTGTATTTTGTTTGCTGTTTGGAATATCCTCTGACTGTGTGTGTGTGTGTGTGTGTGTGTGTGTTTTTCCTCTGCCTCCACCAGGTAACCCAGCCCAGCCCACCTCGCTCCACTACATGAGCCCCTACCAGCTGAATGCCTACGCCATGGCCCTGAAGGCAGTGGGGGAGATCATCCAGGACTACGACAGCGACAAGATGTTCCCTGCTCTCGGCTTCGGAGCCAAGCTGCCGCCCGACGGACGGGTCTCCCACGAGTTCGCCTTGGTGAGAGCGAGGGAAGGTGGGACGAAGGGGGAGGGAGGGATTGGAGAGATGTTCCTCACCTTAGGCTTTAGAATCACCCAGCTGCACCCTTGACTTCGCCTCAGTGGGAGAGAGAGGGAGGGAGAGGGAGGGAGAAAAGGGAAAGGAGGGAGAGGTAAATGACAGACAGGTCACACATGAATTTACCTTCAGTCAACCAATCAATAAATCAGTCAAACTTTATTTATATAGCACATTTCGTACATTAGGCACAAGGCATTTATAACAGAGCAAGTTGTAAAGTCATTAAAATAGAAGCAGGAGAAAAGATCACAGGTTACAGTGAAAGAAATTAAAGAAGTAAAATAGATTAAAATCAATAAAAAAAATATGGATAAAAGAAAAGAGTTTAAAAATAATAATAAAAATGAAAAGCAAGGCTGAAAAGGTACGTTTTTAGTAAACGGTTAAAAATTTCAACCAACTTTGCTGCCCTCAGATCAAATAGAAGGCTGTTCTAAAGCCTTGATGAGAGAGAGAGAGATAGAAGTGAGAGAGAAGAGAAGAGAATGAGGAAAGAGGAGAGAAGTGAGAGAGAGAGAGAGAGAGAAGAGAATGAGGAAAGAGGAGAGAAGAAGTGAGAGAGAAAGAAAAAGGGAGAGAGGGAAAGACAAAGCTATGGACTGTTTTGATAATATCCTGCATACTGCAGCGTCACCATCACCATCTTCATTAAACTGATCCCTTCCTAGTATTAAAAACATTTCAATCACCGGTCCAATCATCAGCTTTGGGTAAAAATAAACACGATTTCATTCAAACACCAACAATGCCACCATGCACTTTGGCTGAAAAACAACATTTTTAATTCAATTCATATTCATATTATTCATTAAAACTCTCCACTGTGGATTGCTCTTCCACATGCTCTGCTCAGCTGTGATGCTAGTTTGTTGGCATGGCGGAGTCGCTCCTTTTAGCGCCAAATCTGTGGTCTTCTTTAAAGGAAAAATCCACCCATAAACATTTCAACACTGTCAAGAAACTGCTACTGGTGATCTGGTGGTCCATTTAACAGTTTAGTGGTGTATTTTTGTTAGGGTTAGTAGCCTCAATAGACCAGAATGCAATTCACCCACAAGACTGCATTTTGTGTAAAGGGCTTGCTTTTTCTCGACTGCAAAACTCTCACTCTGTTGCTCTTTAGTGTCCTGTTGCTATCGCTCTCTCCGCCTAAATGTATAACCCACAGCTGAATGGAACAAGTTGGCATGTTCTCTGCTTTTCATGTTGTTGAAAAGCATTCTGGGAAATGTAGGAAATCACTAACTGAAGTAGAAGTACACAAGGCAGGTTGAGGAAAACTGTGTAGACCAAAAAAAGTTATAACACTTCATCTCAAAATAGTGTAGTAAAAATTTTCTTCCCCTTCTACTCTTCATATATAAAAAAAAAGAAAAAAGGGGAAAAAAAGAAACTCTCTGATTCTACAAATGCTACTTATTGCTATTAAAGGCTTAGCTGATGAAGACTGTGATACACAGTTGGTTTGACTACTGTTGACAAAATGCACTTATTGTAAGTCTCTTTGGACAAAAGCATCTGCTAAATGACGTAAAGTAATGTAATGTAAATGCAAATAACTCCTGGAATGCATTGAACATCACAGACTGATGATATATAACAGAGTAAGAGTATCCGAGGGTGGGGTTTTCCTTTAAGGCTGCATATACTTGATGCTCCTTGCATGTGAAGCTTGACTCTGACACTTTGAAACTTGATGTATCAGTTGAGGTTTCTTCTACTTGGACAACCCCAGCTGGGTCGTCAGAGCTTGAGGGTCTAATTTTGAAAGACCCAAAACACCCAGTGACCTAGAACACATCCGTGACATGTCCAAGTGCAGCAAAAGTATGTATTTCATGTTTGCATATATGTATATATGAAGCGCTTTTAGGATAAGCATCAGTTTGATTTAGTTTTTTAACCATGCTAAATCCCTTGGAGAACCCTGGAGATTGTATAGATCGTAGGGATGGGGCGATATATTGAAATTCAATATATCGCAATGTAAAAATATGTATTGTGGGGCAGAAAAATGAATTGCGATATTAGCTGCATTTTATTCTGCTGTAGTAATCACAAATGAGACGGCTTGCCCATCACAATTTCA
Source organism: Centroberyx gerrardi (assembly GCF_048128805.1). Taxonomy (NCBI): domain Eukaryota; kingdom Metazoa; phylum Chordata; class Actinopteri; order Beryciformes; family Berycidae; genus Centroberyx; species Centroberyx gerrardi. Next base: position 17,065,915 of record NC_136020.1, on the reverse strand, counting down.
CAAGCTCTCCATCCAAATTATATTATATGAACTTTGTAATAACACTTTAAATTGTTCTTTACATTCCAGCAAGCCAATGCCATCGCTAGAAAGATTTGTGGCTCAGAAATAAACATAAATCTGTCAGACTTTTATTTATTACATCGTATCATGGTTGGATCGAATCGTGAACCCCATATCGTGTATTGAATCGTATCGTGAGATAAGCATATCGTCCCATCCCTAGTAAATCACCCTTGAGTCTGTTTATTTGTGAGATGTTTACTGCCACACTAGTGTTTGTAAAAAGGAGCTTTGAGGAGAGTGCTTTAGCAGCCTCGCAGTTGATTTAGAGCCACAGCAATGCCGGGTAGACACACAGCTTGCACATCGAGCGGACCGGAGACCATCAGTATCTTTCACACACACACACACACACACACACACACACACACACACACACACACACACACAAAATCCACAGTAGGCAGAGGGAAGCCACGCTCCAGACATCAAAACAGGCCTGTGGCGAGTCTACGCTGACATCTCTCTCTTCTCCTCTCTCTCTCTTTCTCTTTCTCTCGCTCTTTTCCTGACCAGATTGATTGCTCCATCTGTTTCTCCCCTGCCTCTGGACCTGTTGAATGCAACTGAATTTGATCACGGAGGTTAATCATTTTCCTCTTTTCTTTTTTTTTCTCCTCTCTTCTCCTCTCCTCTCCTCTCCTCTCCTCTCCTCTTCTCTCCTCTCCTCTCCTCTCCTCTCTCCTCTCCTCTCTCCTCTCCTCTCTCCTCTTTTCTCCCCTCGATTCATGTAGAACGGGAATCCTCAGAATCCGTACTGTGCAGGGATCGATGGAGTTATGGAAGCCTACTACCAGAGTCTGAAGTCAGTTCATCTTTATGGACCCACCAACTTCTCCCCTGTCATCAACCATGTGGCCAGGTAACACACACACACACACACACACGCACACACACAAATGACAAAGTAAATATCTTAAAGGAAAAATCCACCCTCAGATACTTTTTATACATCATCAATCTGCAGAGGTGTGACCAAGTCAACTTTGCTCCAATCCCAAGTCAGTCTCAAGTCTTAAGGCACAAGACTCAAGTCTAAATATAGAACATCAAGTCAAGTCAGAACAAATCAAGAGTCCAGTATCAATTTAATATCTTAAAGAAAACAAAATATCTAGGACTTTTCAATGCAATATGGTTTTAATAGGATAAAAACTTGGTAAGAGCATCATGAGTTTGATTTCTATAATCAGTTTCAACTTTTTCAAATTAAATCAATCCATACATCTGCTGGAACAAATCTCATCACTTAATTTACACAAACACAAGATCTTTTGTCAAGACTTTAGAAACCTTTTCAAGTCATCAAGTCAAAGTCAAGTCCCAAGTCACCAGAACACGTTAAGTCAAATCTCAAGTCTTCTCTTCATGCATCAAGTCAAGTCTCAAGCAATTAAAATTGTGACTTGAGTCCAAGTCATGTGACTCAAGTCCCCACCTCTGTAACTACAGTCCAGAACAGTTACTTATGTGGAAGAGAAAACTCCACTTAAAGGAAAACTCTGCATGCATTCCAGGAGTTATTTTGTGCTGAAGTGTTGTAGTTTACTTTTCTGTTGTTGCCACTTTCCCTCAACTTGCCTCATCTACTTCTAAGTTCGTGATTTCCTGCATTTTGTCACCGTCGGTATCACGTTCCTCTTCATTTTAGCACATGCACAGTGTTTTACACGTATCTCCTATCACCATCTCTCTTTTATGTAATGAAGCTTGGTGAGAGAACACTCGGTACATTTCACTCTTAGGCACAGAGGTTAACACTCGGCACGTGTTCTCAGGTTTTCTGTAATGAATTATGTGTGGTTAGTGTTGCCAGGTAGCTAGCGGGAGTGAGACGAAGAGAGAAAAAGTGAGGACTCAAACAGAGAAACACAGTTTTTGACTTGATTGCGTGTTTGTTTGTGTCTGTGCTTGGATGAGAACTTCATCATCAGGCAAACACGTGATATGGAACAAGTTCTCAAATCAAGAAGGCATTAAGCAACTATTCATGCAAGCATGTAATTAAAGAGATGTACTCAAGTGAAGTCTCTCATCAGGCTATTTCGCACATTTCAGAAGAGAATTTACTGAAACCTTAATTGTGTAGTTACACATGAAGAGGCAAAGGCGTTCTCGAGGGAAACGGAGAGGTGTGGGGTGACACGAGCACGAACGCAGGGGCAGCGTTTTACTTTGATTTAACTAGTAATGCCTTCACTCCCTTTACCTCGCCACACTCCTCCTCTTGAGCTTCCTTCTTTCTTTCCCTCCACTCCTTACTCCTCATCTCGACTTTTATTGCCCAAACTCCTTTCTTGTACCTTCACTTCTTTCCTCCCATCCCTCCTTTAACATCCAACTCATCTTCTGTCTTCTCTTCTCTTCTCTTCTCTTCTCTTCTCTTCTCTTCTCACTCTCCCTGCTCTCTTCTTTTTTGTTACCTCCTCTTTTTCTTCTCTTGTCCTTTTCCCTCATTAACTCTTCTCCTCAGTTTTGTTAACTTGGATCCTCATTATGACTCTTGCTGGAGTCCATGCAAAAATCAAACGGCACAGAAATCAAACAAACAAAAAGTAGCAAAAAAACAAACAACCCTTCATACATGCAGCACATACACACAGGTCTGCATAACAGACAAGATTATGTTTAAAGGTCCTATGTGTAGGATTTTTAAAAACCAATACATGGTTGGTATAATTACTGTAAACAAATGAGACCATGGTCGAGATGATTTGTAGCACATCAGCGGTAATATTAGTGCTTGTGTTTCTCTAAATGAATACCACAATTCCCATAAACCCCCTCTTTCACATAGAGGATTTTGACTCTTGCCAGTATTCTCAGCGATTGTCTCGTTTGTAAGTATACTAATCTCAAAATTAATGTGGTAATGATTTATTGACACTTTCACTTAAAATGCACATAAGAAAAAACAAGTAATACCTAGGGAAAACTGTTACATAACTCCACAAAACAGGCTTTTTGTAGCCAAACTACACAAATGAGAAGAGGAGATATAATGAGGAGAGGAGATATAAAAGATATAAAAAATGAGCTCCAAGATGACTCTTAATTTGTTTTTCAAAGCATTTTTTGTTTGTTTGTTTGTTGTTTTTGCTGCGGTGAAATATGATAGGAGGCAGTTCCATTCAAACATTGCTCTTTCTTTGTTTCATATTGTTGGTTTTAGCTCTCATAAAAAGCCTATTTGTCGTATGTCTGGTGAAATGAGTATGACTGCTATTGATTATTATTGAGGGAGGGGAAAGCGTTACTCGTTCACTTTCCCCACCCACATTTTCCCAGTCGGTGCTGCGATTTGACCCACCGACCTTCCAGTCACAAGCCCGCTTATGTTACTGAATATAATTTGCTTATACACATTGTTTGGTAATCCTCATCACCTCCTTTTTCCCTCCTCTCTTCACCCCCCCATGTGTCACACCAGCCTCCTCTCCCTCCTCTCCTCTCCTCCACTCCACATCTCACCTCCATCTCTCCTCCTCTGTGCGCCGACCACCTCCACGTCTCAGTAATCCCCTCTCTCCTCCGCTGCGCCTTGCTCCTCTCCCACACCGCAGCTTAATAACTGCTCCCTTCGCTTCTCCTCCCCTGCTCTCCGTCCCTCTACCGCTCCTTCGCCGTCGCACCTCTTCTCCGTCTTTCTCTGTCTGTGGTGTCGTGATCATCTCAAGCGAGAGACGCTCACGTACCAGAGTCATTCTCAGAGGGAGGAGACAGACACGCACATACATCAAACCTCCCGGCGCTGCAAGGTGAAGCGCAGCAGAGGCCGAGGTGGCTGAAATATCTCCCTCTGTAAATATTAGTAACAGTCGGTTCGCGACTCCTCCTTATGGAATTGAAAGTTTGCACTCAATAACACAGGAGGAATTGAAGGCCATATTGAACTGAGGATCTGTAGGATAGAGATAAAGATAGATAGAGAGAGAGAGAGGCACTTGATAGATGAAGATAAGGATAAATAGAGAGGCACTCCAAAGGTCGGTGTTGTTAGACCCGTTTCTCATGAGTGTGAGATAAACCAAAGCCATGGTGACATTTACTCAATGGAATGTAATAAGACTTTATATTTGTCTCCTATTTTTATCTACTATGTCAAACCAAACTCAAATGCAGGTGTAATTAAGGAGTAATTAAAACTATACGCAAAAAACTATATGTAATATGATCAACTAATGAAATAAATGACACGTTAGGACAGCGATGATTACAAAGATGGTTCTGTGTGTGTGTGTGTGTGTGTGTGTGTGTAGGTATGCGGCCTCAGTGAAGGACGGCTCCCAGTACTTTGTGCTCCTCATCATCACAGATGGCGTCATCTCAGACATGGCCCAGACCAAGGAGTCCATCGTCAACGTAAGAGCTCCTAGCTGTCAGCAGACTGCCGACTCTGCACTCTGACCAAAAAGAGAATTACCTCACAGAGGTCAATAGACCACCACCAAAGAAGAAATCACTGACCGCTGTCTGCTTTTACACATGAAATTGGCAGCAATGACACATTTCAAATGCAATGACGTGAAGACCAGACAAACATGTTGATTATGGATTTTTATTGGACATAATGAAATGAATAAAATGATGAAATACAAAACAGGTCTGCATCAACAAATAATGTTAAACAAAACCGATGCTTGACCCAAGAACACACTGAAATGCAATAAATTTTGATAGAAGAAAGCAACACAAAGTTGTCGCACTTGGTCTGCAGATACTGTAAGAAACACTGGTGAACTTCAGTATATAGTTATTCACAATGAAGAGTAATGACCAGATCCATTCAGTATAGAGTTATCCAGAATTCACAGAATATACCTTTGTGAGCTGAATTACCAGTCCGATCATTTGACATTGAAATATGTTTTTAGTCGGCTCTGCATATCCATCTTTCCTTGCAGTGCCAACAGAAAGTTGAAACTTATTCCCCATGCCTACAGTAAGAAATATGATGTTACTGACTGGGGAGCCTTTACTTCTTTTTCTTTTCTTTTTTTTTTTCTCCAATGTTTGCTGTGCCACTGTTGCTTTTGACAGCATGTTATTATTCGCCCTCCGTCCGTACTCTCCATCAATGTCAAGAAGTGGCGCGCTCCAGAGGGAAGCTGGAGCGAAATGTAGAATGCAAACAAAATGAACAGTGAACAGCGGCCATTTTGGTGAAGGCAATGATCCAACTAGTGGCTTTGGATGGAGAGGAGAGGAGAGGAGAGGGGAGGAGAGGAGAGGAGAGGAGAGGTGAATGGGAGATCAAGAGACGAGGTGGAGCAGACAAGAGGACAGAGGAGAGGAGGGCGGGAAGAGCAAAATGTTGAAGGAGAGAAGTAGGTGGCAGAAGAAAAGGGAATGGAGGTGGCGGAGGTGAAGGAAGAGGATAAAAGAAAGAGAGAAAAGAGCGGAGGAAGCACTAGAGAGTGAAGGAGGACCTTTACCTAGGGGAGAAAAAATAAACAAGATGTTTTGATAAGATCATCTATCGCTCTGCTGCCTGAGGTCAACACATCACTCAAATACACTGAACACACACACTCTCTTTCTCACACACACTCTCTCACGCACTCATTCCCACACACACACAAACACACACACAAACACATGTCATTTGTAAGCTGTCAGTGAAGTGCGAGTGCAGGCCGTATTGTTGATTCTCTCATCTCTAATATTATTCCGTGTGATGCCTCGACCCACGCAGTGCTCCGGGAGGTGCCGCTTAACACACACACACACACACACACACACACACGTGAACGCGCACACACACACTTTCACACACGTGTGCACACACATGCACAGTCATATGCACACAACGCAATCTGACAACACTTTGTTTACCACTGAAGAAGACAATAAAGGCTGTGTGTGCCATCCTAGTTTCCCAGGTCCTCAGTCGTTGCTTATATACAGTAAGAGTGTGTTTTTATAGAGTTTTTAAGAGTTCACCTCAAGATTAAAATCCTGTCATTATCCACTGAACCCCATGTCAGTCAAAACTCGATTGATTGATCATTGATACTGATACGACCACCAAACACACAGCAAGTTAGCTACTGCAACACCATCTCAGGCTTCTACCAAACAGCTGATGTGAACACAGTCTGGTTGATTAGAGTTTTAAAAATGGCATCAAATTTCTGTAAACAACTCCTGCAGCATAATCCAAGTGTTTTGTAGCCAAACAGTTGCAATGTAAGTCCAAAAGACCTATATTTACCTCATTATGTAACGTTATTCTAGGTAGAGGAAACGGTAATTTTTTTTTCCTTCTGTAGTAAGGCAACTGAAACAAGTTAATGAACTAATTCCCTAACCAGCTAATAGGTTTAGAGGTTTGGAGTGGTGCACACTAGCACAGAGAGCTTTCTATTGGCTGACGAGTTGTAAACAGAATCATCCCATTTCCTTGTTTTCGTTTCCACATTACACAAGAAGTTACTGTGGGTGAACCTGAATGCATTGGCGCGCTCATGGTGGTAGAACAATCAAATGCACATTCATTGCACTGTGTACTCTAGGCTACTGTTATCATATATACCACTGATATACCATATACATCCTTGGTGGTGATTCTTCTTATTCTCTAAGTTAAAGGGCCATGGAGGCAATTGGTAGCAAATCAGAATAGAAAGATTATTCAAAAACAGAAAGTGTTTGCCAATGAAAATTGTTTTCGAATTGATTTCAAATATTTGTTGAAACCCTTATACATAATGACAGATGTTTTTATTTTGGGGTGAACTGTTCCTGTAAAATGAAACAAAATAATCTTTATCTTTTTTCCTCCCTTACTGTCTTTTCTCCTCTCCTCACTCTAATCTCCACTCCTCTCCACCTTATTCCTTCTCTCCTCTCCTCTCCTCTCCTCTGCTCTCCTCTCCTCTCCTCCTCTCCTCTCCTCTCCCCTTCTCTTCTCTCCTCCTCTCCTCCTCTCCTCTCCTCTCCTACTCTCCTCTCCTCTCCTCTCCTCTCCTCCAGGCCTCCTGTCTGCCCATGTCCATCATCATTGTGGGGGTTGGGCCTGCAGAATTTGATGGTAAGACGACAGGAAATTGTAAATAATCTTAATGTAGAGGAATCTGCTGTTTCTGTCACATTAAAATCTGGTCTCTCATTGACTTAACGTGGGTTTTCTGGGAATTTGACAGTAGTAGAAAATAATGTACACACACATATAACATGTATGCACTCCACATATACACACCTACTGTGAACGCACACATACACACACAGAGGTTGTCGTGGTTTACAGTGAACTGTTTTATTCTCCTCAGCCATGATTGAGTTGGACGGTGATGAAGTCAGAATCTCATCCAGAGGAAGATATGCTGAGAGGGACATTGTTCAGGTACACACTCCTCTCTCTCTCTCTCTCTCTCTCTCTCTCTCTCTCTCTCTCTCTCTCTCTCTCTCTCTCTCTTCTCCCTTTTCTCTACTTTGTTTCAGTCTCTCTTGCCATTTCTCTCACGCTTTTTTAATCTTCCCTTCCCCACACCCAGAATGCAATCTTATGCAACCCTGTGATTTCTCTTGACTGTTATTATCTAAAACTAAACCATTCCCAAGACTAGGATTGAGTTACACTAACTGGCCACATTGAGCCTCCTTTATCAAAATGTATTCAGATTTTTATCCCAGGTTAGTGTCTCTCAAACTCCGGGCTGAGGACCAAACCAGGTCCCTGGGATATTACTGAGCGGTCCCTATCTGGTATAGAAATAGGCTATTTTCTATTCTCTATCATTAGACTTTTACTCTTGCACCCTTTACTTTTGATTGCTTTGTAATGTTGATGATCTAGGAATTTCAGCTTACTCATTTTAAGTTGCTCTGGATAAGAACATCAGCTGAATGACTAAAATGTAAATGTGAATGTATCCATTGAAATGTATAGTAAGCGATACTTTTGCTTCCTGGTCTCCAAGGAATCCCAGGCTGCAAAATGAAAACGTTCAAGAAAGCTGTGCTAGATTCCATCAAAGCATCATTTCAAAATATATGATGGAAAATTCTCCATTTCTTCCTAACATCAATACACTAGTGCCACATTAATTTTGAAAATTTAGTATACTTACCCTAAATAAACAAGACCAATAGGGAGAAGATTGGCAGCCTCTACCCAGCCTCTATGCAACATTTTATGTTGTTTATCACCAGGTCGGGTTTCATGGGAAATCTGCCTGATTGCTTTCAGTTTCTGGAAATGGCAGATGGTGGAATGAGTGAAAAGCCTATGGAGAAATCACTTCAAACATGTTTATCCTTTTCAGTCAAGCCAAAGAGAAAACAAACATGGCTTATGGGAAATGCGGTCTTCATTCTGAGAAACAGTAGCACAAACAAAACCATCAGCGTGAGATAGATGCTGCCGATCGTCTCCACCATGGTCTCATTTGTTTACAGAAACTATATCATGGTATTACAGTGAATTTGACAATGACGAGACTCTACCCATTTTGACATTAAGATCCTTCCCCTCCCCCACAATTCACAACTTTGTATAAGATTTACATGCAAGTGCAAGAAGTTTTACGTGCAAGAACCTTGTCACTGTATTTTTTAAGAACAGTCTTGTCCCCGGCTGCTGGCCTCTGTCCATACAGACGGACAGCTGGCCACTGTGAACCTGCGCCAGACTCCCTCCAGACAGCAAGATGTGCACCCACCCACACACACACACACACACACACACATATATGGCATGCATCCCAGTACCTGCAAAGAGTCTGCCTGCTGTTTTTCTCTCTGTCTGTCTGTCTCTGTCTCTGTCTCTCTCTGTCTCTCACTTCAATTCAATTCAATTCAACATGCTTTATTGGCATGAATGCCATAAGAACAATATTACCAAAGCATCTAAGAACAATGAACTAAAAAAAATATACAGCAGAGCAAATAGTGAATACATTACTAAATAACACAGTCAATTCAAGCAAGAGCAAATAATCTCTCTCTCTCTCTCTCTCTCTCTCTCTCTCTCTCTCTCTCTCTCTTCTTTATTTCTCTCTGATCGCAAAGCATTTAACATTGCCAAAGGCGAAATACCTGCCTTGACATCACTGATTGAGGTGCGGCCAGAAGTGCAACACAGTTGAAGGTTTCAGCCCACAGAGAGCAGCGCAACAACGATTTTCCGTCCCCTAGAAGCAGATGTAGGACTTAATTAGAGTGATTAGAGCTGATTCGCTCTCTAAAGTGGATGGACAGAGACCCCCAGCTCTAACCGCAGCCTTCACATGCAGCTATGGATTTCTTACAAATCCTACAGAGCAGTATGGGGTTTCCAGTCAGGGAGAAGGGACCTTTGAGGGGAACTTTGTAGGGAAGATGAGACATTTTCACCAAGCTGCTATAACTTAGCCATAGCAGATCAGCGTGTTTTTCAATTTGTGTTAGATTCAAAACACGGACACTTGTTTTCCCTGTGCCAAGAGCTCATCTTTGGGCAATTTTTTCCAATAAATCTCCAAATTCTAGTATATGAAGTGGATCCCTCCTGACTGGAAAAGAAAAAGCCCTGGAGACTTGGCTAGCTTCCACGCTTTATATCATTGCACTCTTTGCCTCTTGCTGGTTACTGAAATCAATAGTAAGCTGGCAAGGACCTGACTCAGTTTTTAACTTCTGCCATTACACTGTTGGTTCTAAATAATTCATACACATTACTTTAAGTTTCTCTTTTTTTTTCCTTGTATCTAACACGGATCTAACAAGCTAACAAAAGTGAATGCGGTTCCTTTCTTTCATCCGTTCTTCCATTCCCTCACTCATTCATCTGTCTGTTTGTTTGTCTTGTTTGTTTTGCCTGGAGGGAATCAGGCCAGGAGCGATGAGTGTTACTTTTCATCCTCTCTCTCATTAAGTAACATTAAACTAAGGTAGCGACGCAAAGACTCGGTGTGACGGTTGTTTGTTTGTGACACAAAGAAGTCGAGTTTTTATTCTCCGTGACCTTTATGCCGACATTGTCATATCTTCCTCGCTCTCTCTCCCTCCCTCGGCCCATGTGGGCGAGAGCGGCGCGCTTGTTAGTTGGCTTTTTAACAAGCTGAAATAGTGCTCACTACACACACACACACACACACACACACATGCACACACACAGGCGCTCTTTGCAGAACAGACCCAGAGATGATGTAAAGGCAAGTTTCAGTACTGGAACATTACACTAGCTCTGCCTACAGACTCTCATTATCAGCAAGCTAATAACCCCTAGTGACACGGTGAGGTTTACATTTCGCAGCAAGGTTCGCTCAGCAGCAAATTGGCCTCTCATATGATCTTGTGATTGTAGGCGACAGCAGCTCATTAAGTTAATGAAACAGAGACTTTCTCATCCGTCCTCGCTGAGACCGGCAGCATCGCCCGCTTTGGGGGGCTTGAACCTGTGAAGTTTTACGACGCGATGTACGCACCGATTTATCAAACGTAGCTTCAGAAAAACACTCGGGAAGGTGGATTAGGAGCGAGAAGGTCTGGAGATGTTTTGCATTTGCAGTTTTTGCAGTTTTGCATTTCTCTCTTCAGTTTCGATTCACCACTTCTTGTTCGCTGAGAAGATTTCCCACCCAGTGTCCACATGCAACACTAGAATTTCATTTGGGCAAATAGGCCAAATGTACAGTGTCTCTTCTCTGTTGCAGCTCTATTCGTTCTATTCGTGACTTGGTGTGTTTTTATATTAAAATATCGCCTAGTGCAGCTTTGAGCTTCTTTCACTTAAGTAGTGAGCAGAGCAACTTAAAAAAAACATTGGTGTTTATTAGGATCAGTCATGTCACCAAATGGACATGGTGTTGGCAAGTGATCAATTAAGATTTGTCCCTTGAAATTTATCTTCTCTCTCTTTCTCTTTCTTCCCTATTCTCCACCCTCCCAACTCATTCCTGCTCTGCTGTATCTTACACTCCTCTCCTCTTCATCTCCTTCTCTCTCACCCTTCGTCCCCCTCCCGTCTCCTCTCTTCCCACCATGTCTCCTTTCTGTCTCCTCTCCCCTCACCCCCTCTCTCTCTCTCCCTGCCTGACCCAACATCCCTCCATCCTGCTCATCTCCCTCTCTCCGCCTCCCCTTCCCTCATCTGCCCTCCCTCTCCTCCCAATTCCGGCTTTCTCCCTCCTTCTCCTCCTCCTCCTCTCTCTCCCTACCTAATCCTCCTTCCCTCCTCCCTCTCTCCCCTTCCTCAACTTCTGTTCCACTCCCTTCTTCTTCTTAACCCCCCCCCCCCCGTCTCATCCCATTTCTCCCCAATCCCCCTCTCCCTCCTCTCCTCTAGTTCGTCCCGTTCAGAGACTACATCGACAGGACGGGGAACCACATCCTGAGCATGGCCCGGCTGGCCAAAGACGTCCTGGCCGAGATCCCCGACCAGTTCCTCTCCTACATGAGGACCCGCGGGATCAAGCCGTCGCCGGCGCCGCCTCCCTACACGCCGCCGGGGCAACCCATCCAAACCCAGATCTGAGGAGCAGGGGGGAGTAGGGTTTTTGGGGAAAGAGGGTTAGCCGCACTGACTTAATGCGCAAAATACTTCCATTTCTTTAAAGCCGCTCTCCTGGCCCTGTTCTGGCGGATCGCGGCGGCCGAGAAGAGGCCGCTCTCTCTCGGCGCGTTCAGGAAATGGGGGGGACCGGGGGGGGGGGGGGGGGGGGCGGACCAGGAGGGTGACGCTTTTGAGGACGGGAAAAGCCAACGAGAGCCTGTTTACTTCCACTGTCAAGCGTTCCTACTTACTGTCATGGAATTTTTTGCCTGGGAATACTGGACAGATTTAGGCGGAGATGTCGGCGAGTTTTGAATTAGCCTGGGAATCTGGATCTGATCTGCCTGATCCACCGAGGGAAGGAGGGAAGGAAGAGAGGAAGGAAGGAAGGAAGGAAGGTTTTTCGGAAGCACTGTAAAGAGAATGTCTCCAGACGAACAAGGAATCACTTGATTATTGTAAATAACTGGACATATGTAACCTCTCTCTCTCTCTTGCTCTCTCTCTCTTTCTTTCTCTCTTTCTCTCTCTTTCTCTCTATCTCTCTCCAGCTCACTCAATGTTTACAGTAAATGGTAACAACAAATTTTTACTGTTGATACTTTTATATAAACATAGTTTCAGTATGAAGTTTGGCATATTCTCTCTCTCTCTCTCTCTCTCTCTCTCTCTCTCTCTCTCTCTCTCTCTCTAGCTCTCTCTCTCTCTCTCTCTCTCTCTCTCTCCTGGCATGTGAGTCAGGTAGCAGCAGTGCAGGTCCTGGTAGCTCTACCGTACTGTACCGTACCGTGCCGTACCGTACCGTACCGTATTCTGGTGTTTGTATTACCTTTGCATGAGTGTAGCCTCAGTCAAGTGCATGCATAGTGGCCCTGCACTACCTCTTCTCCCATCTGCCTGTCTGTCTGTAGATCTGTCTGTCTGTAGATCTGTCTGTAGATCTGTCTGTCTGTCTGTCTGTCTGTCTGTCTGTCTGTCTGTCTGTCTGTGGGGGGTGAGTGTCTGTCTGCCTGTGTCTCCATTTGTCCGTCCGCTCTGTCTGTCTGTCTCTTTCCGTTCATCTGTTTAGACTGTCTGTCTATCTGCCCGTCTGTCTGCACTGCTCTCTCTCTCTCTGTCTGTTTGCCTGCTAAAGCTTTTCCTCCACTGTCTCTCTGTCTCTCTCTCTCTCTCTCTCTCTCTCTCTCTCTCTCTCTGTGTCTCTTCTATCTCGCTCTCTCTTGTCTTTCGTGTGTCTCTGTCTCTCTCACTAGCTTGGTTTCCGTCCAAGATGTATTGAGTTAGAAAAGCTGTATGGAAATGCAAAATTTGATCAAATTTCGCCCCAAAAAAGTTTTTACACTTGCTCAAATGTTTTTTTTTAGATAACAAAATTATGGGATAAATATCTATGGAAATGCGTAGCTTGGCATGATCTGCCCAGCAAATGGTTCATGTACACCACGACTTCCCAGAAATGTCGCAATTGCTGTTAGTTGATGCATCAGAATATTGCAAAGTGAACTTCTTGGTTTTCATCTTCAGGTAAAAGCATTATATACATATAAGCATTTTATACATATAATGTGAAGTATGAAATATCTGAAGCCACTTTACCTGCTTCAGCCCAGCTTATGGAAACGCACCTAATTCGGATTTTATTTTTTGCGTAATTTTGTGTAAAATTGGTTTGACTGTTGGATGGAAACACAGCTAGCGTCTCTCTCTCTCTCTGTCTCTCTCTCTCTCTCTCTCTCTTCCTCCAAACTGCCTTGGCAATAGGATGCCCACGTGCCCAGGGGTTTTGTCTCATTGTGTCGAACAACAACACATCCCTGCCCATGTTAAAAACGACAGCAGCTGCTCTCAAACAAAAAACTGTTTGAGCCTAAAGAGCCCAGTGGTCAAAAACGCAGAGAAAAACACACTTTCCCTCTGTTGGCTTTTTGTTCCATTTTTTTTTATTCCGGTGTGCATTTTCTTTTTAATTGCACCTAGCTTTGATCTAGCTTTTTTTTTTTTTATACATTTGATTTTGTGATGTTTTTATTTGTGCCGATCATGTGTAAAAGGAAGATTTTTTTTTTTTGAATCTGTGTGGTTTTGTGTCAGTCACAGACGATGTCGAATAAGTTTCCAGACTAACATCGAACGAACGTTTGTAACTTACGTCTAACTGTCAAATGAAGGATGAAAGAGTTCTGTTTTTGTCATGAATGTGGAATGATTGTTCAAGGTTGAAACAATGTTGCAGTGAAAGGGAGTGATGATGTCAAATGTGAATGAAGCTGCCATGTTGAAATGATGTTGAATGACACGATTATTTCAGTGCTTGAAATGACACTGAAATGGAAGAATGTTTAAACAATCTTTAAAAACTGTTGGAATGCAAGAACATTTCAACATTGGATGATGAATGAGTTGCATTTCGGCGCTAAAAAAAAGTATATTTTAGAGTTGCAATGATATTAAAGTGAAGTATATTATGTTATATAATAGCATTGTAAAGTAATGTTGGAGCTGATTGTCGGAGTTAGAGAGTGGTTCAATGTTGAAATGGTTTTGCTCCAATTATGCTTGTTGTGACCAAACCTAGTCTACACACTGCAAACACTTGTTTATACTGGACCAGATCCCATCAGCTACACTTCATTTTCACACATCATGGAAAACTTGACAGTATCATAGAGGTTACACAACAGATACTGTAATGGCCAGTGATCAAATACCTGTTGAATACATGAAGAGTTTATTTCCAAAATGTTATGAATCCATTTTTGGAGATAAAAATCATTACCTCAAATTCATCATTTAATATTTCTAAAATATTGAGGTTCCAGTCTGTACTAGTGATCATTTTGTCAACCAAGGACCTAAGTTAGCCACCCTCATTTCTTTCACAAAGTTTTAATTTTATACTATCAATCATTTTGTATTGATAGGTGTCAGTTTTTAGTAGTGGAGATTTCATTTTGGAACAAAACTCTTCACAACTATGATCAGATTATCCACTCACCTGCTCTGATGTCTTACAAAATGGAGACTGTTGATGAAGTTATGTAATATTAACCTAATTACATTTATACACTTAGAAATTTTTGCCATCCTTGATATAACCGTCAGTATAATTGATCTCAATTATGCTGGTTGCTAATTAATGCTCCATAACTGACATACTGTAATTGAATTTTTCCATTCAGTGATGTGTCTCTGTATTCCTAGACATACAGTCAGTGCAGAAAACATTATGACTGCTTTCTTAGTATTGAGTTGTTTTCATTTTTTGAAGAGGGTTTAATCAATTAACTCCGTAATGGATCGTGGTTTTCACCTGGATCCGCCATGTTAGTCTATTTCAGTGAAAGACTTCCTAATGTTTTCTACACTCTGCCAGTCTGTTCCCAGCATGGAAGGGGAAGGTTTGCATGTGGCGCTAAGATGTATTTCATAAGTGAGTGCCAAATTTACAGGGAAATGGATCAGAATTAGTTTAGTCAGACACTGTAGACTGTGTTCATCATAAAACTACAAATAACTACAACCCAGATATGTGGTGAACCTCATATGGTAGATTGGCCATAGCTGATTAATTGAAGCTCACACCTTCTACACAGTTTGTTTTGAATATCATACATTGCTGCCTTAGAAATAGGTAAAGCTTGATGGACACAACATCATGAACTGTACACACATTACATATTTACACACACACATTCCCAGTTCCTCACTTCTTTCCTCACAATCTCCACTGTCAGTGTGGCAGAGTGCTGTGAGCTAGCCAGTACGTGTGTGTGTGTGTGTGTGTGTGTGTGTGTGTGTGTGTGTGTGTGTGTGTGTGTGTGGTTAGTAGGTGCAGTCAGACTGCTGCAGCCGCCCACTGCGCTCAGAGCTTAGCTGGACACATCATTAGGAGTGCCGGTCAAAATAAGGAGCTCATTACTGCCTAAACAGCCATAAAACACACACACACACACACACACACACACACACACTCTCCAAACAGAGGCAGACATCCAGCACTGCGGGGGTTTGGAGTCGGGTTCATTACAGTTTACCTGTGATTTCATCAGCCCACATTGTTAGAAGGGTGGAGAAGTAATTTTTCGGGTGGGACCACCTGTTGGTTGTCAGGCCATGAAGCCGGCTGGTCTGACCAGGCAACACAGCTTCATGAAATTTAGTGAAATGAGCACAAAACTCTGAAATCTACACTACCAGTCAAAAGTTTGGACACACCTTAATGAATGTACTGTTTTTCATTATCTGAAAGCCATTTTGATCTAAAGGCTTATGCTTAAATGCTTGAAATTTACTTCTTAGGCAAATAGAAATAGTTTCTTTCCAAAGCTTTTGCCTTTCCATCAAGGCAAAGTGCGGCTGCTTTTAAAGAATATAAAATATAAGATAGTTTTGATTTGTTTAACACTTTTTTTGGTCACTGCATAATTCCATTTGTGTTATTCCATAGTTTTGATGTCTTTGCTATTATTCTAAAATGTGAAAAATAGTAAAAATAAATAAAAACGTGTGTGTGTGTGTGTGTTCAAACTCCTGACTGGTAGTGTAGATTACGTAGATTTTTAGGCAGGTGAAAGAACTTTGGTTAAGGTTACAGTTTGGTTTTGGTTAAATTAGAAAAAACGAAAAATGAAAACTCACAGTAGAAAACTTATTGGCATGAGTTGGGAATTGAACCCATGTGTTGAGTTGAAGGTAAATCCACCCGTCCACCACCCTGACCTCCACTCCCGTACTTTTCCTCGCAGTATTCCAACATCAAACTACTTCCAGTTTCTAGTCGTGTCTCCTCCACATAATCCTGTCATGGTAGGAAAATGCATTTCTCTCACTTTTTGTGCATGGAGCACGTATTTGCATTTCAATCGGGAGAGACTAGGTTGAATGCTTGAATGAAAACTTTGGCGTAGACTCCATGGACACACATACACACACACACACACACCTTCATCACCATAGACACAAGTCATTGCTGGCAGTTGCTTTGGGTTTACTCTCCTCTGGGTGGACAAAATTGTCTTAAAGTTTTATTGCTTTTCCCTCATAGTGCCACAGCTCTTGCCACCTTTGCCAAGTCCCATCAAGCTACTGTGTATGTATGTGTGTGTGTGTGTGTGTGTGTGTGTGTGTGTGTGTGCGTGTGGATGTTTGTGTGCATGTGTTTGATATAGGAATGCTTGTGTGTGTGTGTGTGTGTGTGTGTGCCACTGAGGCACCTTTATCAGAGTGTTTTAACAGACCATGTGAGGTGTCGACACACATGAGATCTTTGTTTACTAAAGCTATCCAAATAATATATTGTATGCTCGTCATATCTTCTTAAAAACGTGCACTATGTTTGCATGTACAGTTTTACATGAGATGCACCAGTTCCTTTTGTTAAAAATTGCGTGTTTTGAAATATATAAATCTATATGAAAATTAACTGTACAAAATGGCCTTAAATCTTTCACTGATTTTCTTGGAATTGTGCGATGCCTTCTTCAGAATAACGAATTGTTTAAGGAATTTACCGTTATCTATTTTGTGTCAGTGTTTCTATTGCTTTCTAGTGTATTTTCTTTGCACAAGTTCATTTATGGAAAAAAACTATCTTGTACTTTTTTGAAACAGTGATTAATCAGAGAAAGCATGACTGAAGTACTGATTGTCTGGTAATCCATATAATAGATGACTATTTCTGTATCAAACTACCGATTTTTAAATAAATATTCTTACTAAACACAAACTTTGGAGTGGAGTGGAGTGGAGTTTGTTGGAGTTGGAGTGATTTTTTTTGGGATATATTTGGAGAAACAGTTTTACATTTTCTCGTCTCGTCTTCCCTGTCCGTTCCCTAGTGTTTGCATTTTCCCCTCTCTTGTTTGTTTCTTCCTCTCTTCTCCTCTCTCTCCATCCCTTATTAAGACTAATAACTGTTTTGTTTGTTCATTCTGACGTGCTAATTGTAGTACAAGAAAGTCTTCTCAGTTGTTGCAACTAAGCAGAACAAGAAGGAAACAAGAACACAGGACCAGTGGACAAATCAAGGAGTGGCAGGTTTGCCTAAAATCTGGACAAGAGTGTCTTCCAGCCGTGAGTCGCTCACTGCCAAAGTGCCTTTGAGCAAGGCACTGAAGGCTACCGCAAAACATGACAAACATGAAAAATGTGTGACGCTTATCACTGCAATGTTCACAGTGTTGTCAGTGACAATGTAACGGAAGCCAGGCTTGAAATGAGAGTTACTGTGGATATGAATCTTTTCTCGCTGCCTGCTGAGATGGAAACTTCACACACATTTACCTAAAATGTAATCAAGTGAGAATAATTTATTCTCTGAGACAAGTTTGGAATTTTTTAAAGAAGCAGTAAGTAAGATTTTTACTGTGCTATAGCGCAAAATGACTATAACATATCTGCAGGGGGATGATAGGATGATCAATACAGCCAATTACTCAACAATAATGAGATTTTGGGATTTCTGGCCCGTACTCCCTCCGCTTTGGCTTTTAAAGACACTCCACATATCCACCTACTCTCATTTTAAACTGCTCAGCGATGGAGGATAGTGCTACAAACAACCAGAATCACAAGACATTTCAGCCATGAAGACTAAAAAGCCTCGTTCTAAAGCCAAAATATGACAAAGCAGTATTATTATTACAGTATTTTGCATGGTGATATATTACCTCTTCACTAAGTTCTGTTGGATCTTTGCTCTAATTAGCTAACTCACTCATCTCTATTGTGAAAATGTTACTTCCGTTTTTTTCAATTACAAGGCAAGGCAAACTTTATTTGTATAGCACATTTCACACACAAGGCAAATACAATGTGCTTCACATAAAATTACAGGCCACTGTAGGGAGGGGCGTTGTGCCAGAGAGAGGAGATAAGTTCTATCAATGTTGTTGCAATTCCTACTGGTCACACATAGAGGTCAATACAGGTAATAGATTACTTAATGCCCCTTTAATGCAGTGTGCATGATCCTAGACTACATCACCCAACATGGATGAAAAATTTGAAACCTATCAGTAGTTTTCAAACTTTCCACAAAACCAGCTCCCAATCGGTTCAAAGTAAAAAAAAAAATTGCATCCGTTGGAAGTATGGGTTTGATGGTTTTATGAAACTGAAATGGTTCTCAAAATGATTTAAAGCACAAATGTTTATCAAACTGTACCATTTATACACACCACAAGCCATTCACAATGCCATTCATTTTATACGACCAGAGAAAAGTCAGCTGATGACCACAGTTTCCTTATTTGTCTGCCAAGGAAAGTTCACTGCAGCTCAACTTTTGGGCAACATCGCCCATCACCAGCCAATCACATACTAGCACTGATTGTTCCACCAATCACTGCAACACTATCGACCTTACAATTAGTAACCAGCTAGCTCAAATCAGCCATTGGACAGTGGCACAGCGAGGTCACTGCTACCCAAGACAGCAGAAGGCTGCTTCACCTTTACAGACATCTGACTTGGTCTTTCTGGTGACAAACTTTTCTATGAAACTTCCCGGAGTTCGTTTAAACTTTATAATTAGTAGATTGTCACTCCCACTCATGTTACCTCTTGACCACCATCATACTGTATGCCACCATATGAGCTGATGTTTACAATGTACGTGACTCACAGCGTAACATAGGCTTGCCTGCCTTATGATTACATAAAAGCTGCAATTAGCATTGTATATTGAACCTCCCACTCACTCTGCATCTCTTTCTTGCTTTTATGACTTGATAAAACAACATGATAATCTGTTCATATGTTGATTTGTCACTATCGGGTCTCTCTTTCACTCCAACCCCCCCTCTCTTTCTCTGACCGTGGATCTATCTTTCTTCCCAGCACGCAGTCTGTTCTCGCTCTGGCTCATTAGGCCTTCCATACAGTGTATGTTGAGTGTCATCCAGATATGGATTTGTTGCTAATTATCCCCTTGAAAAGCAACACAGCTGGTGTCAGCAAAGACATTTCAAAGTAATTAAAAGCCTATGAACGGACTTGAATTGGTGAGAAGATGATTAAATTAAGTCAGGGGTTGTTACAAGGGTATTTTTAAAACGAGGATTAGCCATTTGCTTACAACACGTTGCGAGAAGTTGGAAATGAACATGTTTACTGTAGTTTTACTGTAGTTTTACTTTACTTCTTGTCAGCATTCTTCCAGAAACAACTGCAAGAAAACTTTTCAGAAATCAGAAACCTGCTTCATATTCCGAGTATGTTAACATGTTTACAATACTCACATACTGACAATACTCTCGTTAACAGATTCAAGTCAAAGGATCCAGGTTTACATAGATTTGTTTGAAAGCCAGCTCATGGTCATCGCAATATCAGATGAAAAATTACAGTTTTTTGTCAGATGTTTTTGGTATTCTTTGCTGGGCGTGCAGATACACACAAGCTGTATTATTCTCAACGTTAGAGATATTTCCAGTGCAGCTACAATGGAGTTTGATAGCAGAAGATTCTTCAGCGATCTAAAACATCAACGGTAAACGTCATGTTTTGGTGTCAGTCCCTCAGAATCAAAGAGCGAGGGCTTCTTTCTAATTCTGCACGATGTTCAACAATCATACAGGGAGAAATCCATTAGAAGAGGCAGAGAGACCAATTTCTGCACCGACAGCAGCCTCAATAGACCAGAATGCAATGCAGCTACAAGACATGTTGCATTCTGAGTAAGGGGTGACTCTCACTTTCTTTCTCTCACTCTCTTGCTGTTTCTAGGCTTCGCTCTCTCCACCTACACTTATAACCCACAGCTGAATGCAACAAGTTCAGGCACGTTCTCTGGGGGTTGTCGAACGGCATTCTGGGAAATGGAGGAAATCGCTAACTGAAGTAGAAGTAGATGGGGCAGGCTGAGGGAAATGACAACACAAAATAATTGCTAGTATGCATTAATTCGCAGATTGATGATATCTAACAGTGTAAGGGTTGAATTTCCTTTACGATCAGATTATTAATTGTGCTTGTGAACTTTGATGCTCATATATAGCAGATATTTCAAAATGGATGGCTTGGTCCCAGGACATGAAACACTGTGCATGTGGCAGAGTGCCAGCTTTAAATAATTTGTTGAAAAAAAAAAAAAAAAGTCTAAATTGGAGTGAAAAAGTGTTTTGCATCTAAAGTAAGTACATTATGCTGACAGACCGCATTAATGATGACATGGACACACATAATCAAGTATGCAAGCAGTGTCCTGCAAAGGCACACAGCCACCACCTCCCCTTCCACACACACACACACACACACACACACACAAACACACAGAAGGCGCAATCAATCACCATCAAACCTCTTCTGTATATTAGATAGATGTCAGGTGTTAGCCCATCAATTTTCTATCCTCCCTTCATAAATGCACTCATAAATTTACAGCGGCACACCAAATTGGCTGATGAATTTGCCCTATTCCATATTTGCATACATTTGCAAAACAAATTCACTCAGTTGGTACAAATAGGTTCACATTTGGCCCTCTAAAACTCAAATTGAAGCAAATTGAAGTTTGAACATCTATGCTCAGGACAGGCCAGCGATGACCAAGAGATTCCATATCAGCAAAACTGAAATCATTGTAAATTATTTGTAAAGTCTCTCAATTTCAGACAAGGAGGAAGAAAGTAATATGGTATAATATATCCTATTTATTTATTGTTTTTCAATGTCAAAATAGTTGCAATAGCATATTGCATCTTTAAAATGGACCCAAATTGTTGTTGCTAAAGGAAAAGAGGCTGAGAAAAGGAGAGTCGACTCATGTGTACAAGCTCCTAAAGAGGACAGAGCAACACCTCGGCTCTCAAGGTCAGAGAATTCCCCTGTGTGTGTGTGTGTGTGTGTGTGTGTGTGTGTGTGTGTGTGGACACATATGCCTATCCAGGTGAGTTGTGCTCTACATAGTTGGTTGCACTTGAGCAATAAATATCTCCAGTAGCTACATTTACCTCTTGGCTAAGCAACAAATACTCACTACAGTTTGCTCAATACTACTCAATACTCAATACTCAATACTAGAGATGCTCTGATCACTCGACCACCAATCTGTCATTTTCTCATAACTCTCTAGTCTGGATGCTAAGGTTAAGATTTTTTTTGCCCATACCTGTTAAACCAGTTAATGTTTTTCTACAAAAATACATACTTTAACTTCATTCAGAATTAATAAATACACAATTAAGTAAGTAAACCAGTTAGCCAATCACCAATCTCCCAGTTACTGACACAGTTTTCCGCTAAAATTTTTGAGATTTTAAATTGGACTGCAAGAGTAGTTCTGAATCTGTACTGTCATGAAGAAACAGATCTTTCATACAGGAGATTCAGATGAGCATCATCTATGCATTTGTTTTATTTAATTTTAGCAGTAATGCGACGGTGCTTTGTGTCTGTGTCTTTTTTTGTGAGCGAAGGGGAGAGCTTGCTGCATGTCTCACGGTGCTATAAATAGCTCTTATTTTCCCAGAGTCCCTTGAGGCCAGGGGAGGAGATGGATGGATTGATTGAGGGGGCGAAGAGAGGCAGAGTGAGGGAAAGGCGCTAATATCACTGTCAGTCAAACGGCTGATGAAACGCCAGGATGGAGAGCATGTCTCAACAAACTGGCCGTGACTAAACACTGCCAAGGTAAATACACACAACATACATGCATGCACACACACACACACACAGGAGGAGGAGTAGCTCTGCTCATTAAGAGGAATAGAGCAGTAAATCAAGGCCACAAATTTAGAGCAAGCTAATTCTGGAGAAAAAGAGCAGCATGGTGGACAAATATAGCAGCTGACCAGTAAAATGACAATGTGTGTGTGTGTGTGTGAGTGTGTGTGTGTGTGTGTGTGTGTAAGTGAGGGAGTGAGTGAGTGAGTCAGAAATTACTTAAGTCATTCAATTTGTACGTCAATTAGCTGTAATAGCAGTAATGCTGAGCGTGCTCTCTTGCAATATAGTGCATAAAAATGTGCTTGATATGCATGAAATTATCAACACACACAAACACAAACACAACATGCAGCCGCACATAATTCTGCCAATCACATCTTACCATCCACGATTCCTTCATTCCTTAACTGTTTAAATAATTATTCGCCAAATGATTTTGCGGTAATTAATTGATACAAAAGGTTGTGTGAGGTTTTGTCCTTTAAAAGACTTCTTAATGCTTGAGTAAGTCAGCCGCTCTAATGAACACTGTGGTTGGTGTCTGTCAACCAGGGTCGCAATTATGTTCGCATGTCACTTCCTGACACGGTCCGTAGCTTAGCAACTCGCCACGGAGACGGCGCTAAAGATGGAGCTCATTTGAATATTCCCCAGAAAAAAAAAGAAAAAAAAAACGCTTCAGGTAGTTGTTGCGATGCTGGATCTTTCTCAGCGTGCAGACTCACATTCTCTAAACGTAAAGGTTGCATAAAGACTGCCTTCTTTCTTTTCTGTTATCAAGAAAATGAAAGCTTCTCAAACTCACCAAATTCTTGCACTTCATCAAACTGTCAGAGGGCAAGTGTGTGTGTGTGTGTGTGTGTGTGTGTGTGTGTCTGAGATTTGAATATATCCAGAAAGTGTGTTTTAGTTTTAGTTTAGTTTTAGGGAAGAGGCTGGCAATATCTATCTATCTATCTATCTATCTATCTATCTATCTATATCTATCAAGCTCATCGTTCACTTGTTCACACACACACACACACACACACACCTGTCAAAATGGCTATGATTTCCGATCCCTCCACCCACAATGCAGCAGCACCGTCAAACTTTTACAGACAACACAGTGGAAACAATGAAATGTGGGCAGGTTGCATAATTACCGCGTGCCATTAATAAAACAAAACACATGTAATGACCCCTCCGCCCACTGAACTCCCACCATGCTTATATGAATAGAACATTTTCTCATGTACTGTAATTGTTTTTAAATGCTAAGTTGCTAAGTGACGGCACGGAGCCGGTGTGTTCAGGTTGATGTGCTCTGTGTCTGAGGTGCAGCAGTTTAACGGAGGATTTCTATTTTAAAATGTAAACTAATGTGAACTGCCTGTAAAGATGGGTGGATTTGGTGAATTTGAAAATGTGTTAGATGTGTAAGTTCATGCAAATTCTTCCAAAGCTGTCAAGTTTTAAGCCACAGTGAAAACAAGAAAAAGATAGAAAAAATGGACTAACTATTTGGCTTGCTTTGGCAATGTTGGTTCTCTTCCATTCATGCCAGTAAAGCTTATATGAATTGAGGTGAATTGAATTTAGAGAGCTTGAGAGGGAGAGAGAGAGAGAGAGAGAGAGAGAGAGAGAGAGAGAGAGAGAGCATTAACCATGCTTCTTCATTATTCTGGAAACAACAGCAGTGGTAAGTGAGACTAAATGCCAAAACCTGCCGAGTCATTGACTAATGGATTTGTTTGTGTGCACTCTGTAGATAACACACACACACACACACACACACACACACACACACACACGCACACACACACACACGCACACACATACACACACAGAAAAACCTCACCTTTGTCTCAATTAGCAGGACATAGCAGGACACTTGTTTTCCCTGGTTTGATATATTATGCATCACGGCTAAACATTTATCTGTGGCTCTGATTGTGTGTGTGTGTGTGTGTGTGTGTGTGTGTGTGTGTGTGTGTGTGCGAGTGTGTGTGCATGTGTGTTTCCACCTAGGCTAGCCATACATTATGCAGTGGGACAGGAGGCAGATATATGAGGTACCAGGAGCCTCATTGCCTCGAAAGTTTTTGTGTGAGTGTGTGTGTGTGTGTGTGTGTGTGAGAGAGAGAGTGAGTGAGAGAGAGCGAGAGAGTAATAGGGTGTAATGGTGGTGTAATCTCCAACCATACAGGACGCTATCAGTGTGTGTGTGTGTGTGTGTGTGTGTGTTTATGTTTGTGTATCTTCACATACATGTGTGTCTCTGTGTACATCTGTGGCCGTAACATGGATGTGTATGTGTGTAGACACGTCAATGTGTGTGTGTGTGTGTGTGTGTGTGTGTAAGAGGCTGATTGATTCACAGTGACAGGGTCTAGAGTGTTTGGGGTGGGGGGGTGGGGTGCAGAGAATCATCTGACAGTGATGACATCATCACTGCTCACCGCTCTGCTGACTCCCCACACATACACACACACACACACACACAAGCACAAAGGCACAACATACACACACACAGAGACATGTAAACACACATACATAATCACCCACACCTAAACACGTAGGTGCACACACACACACACACACACACACACTGGTGGATGTCTGTGGTTCCTCGTGGACTCGAAGGGGGGACAGTGCAGAAGTTGACATTGTGAAAGTGGATTAGTTGTAAATAAATGAGAAGGAACATTCAGCCTGGATAATTTATTCATGGTGCAAAGTTCTAAGTGTAGTTGCTCTTAGTTGATCATCTCCATCAGTCTTCTATTGTGCATCATAAACCTGCAGTACTGATCAGCAGAAATAAGGACTAAAGCAATCAGTGATGTGGTTTGCTGCTGCTTCCAGATCCCTCGGATGTTTATCCTCCTCTCTCTCTCTTCCCTGTCTCTCTCTACTGTTAACCATCAAATAAATGCAAAAAATGCCAAAAAGAAAAAATGTTTCCTTCTGCTGTGGCTGTGAAGATAAACTGGGTGTTGAAACGTCTTGCAAGATTATTGCACGCACATACGTCTGTCCACCTGCTCTCTTCCTCCTCCAGTTAAGTTAAAGTAGTGAATAAGTAGGAGAGGAGCTTCCTTCTTCTTATTTTAGAGTCTGGTAGAAAAAGGTGTAATGCCAAATTTTGGTTTGGCTGTGCTATTCTGTGGGAATCATATTTAATGCTTAATATTTAAAATATACCCCATTAGACATTTTGAAATGAAATGAAATATTGAAAATGAACACACAATGTTGTAACACAGCTGCTGCTCAATAAACAATAGACATGTTTTGTAGAAAAAGCTGTTCTGAAGTTCTGTAAACTGTGATGAAGTTTGACAGACAGACAGACAGACAGGTGATGTAGGAGTGAAGTGTCTCACTCCTGACTGACTGACCTGAATTTGTCTCCTCTAGTTTCTAAGAGAAACAAGCGTATCGACCTCTGATCGCTCTCACACAGCAGAGTTCTTCCACTGAAACGCTGGCCAGTATAAAACCCCTCCGGCCAGTATAATGCATAATGCATAGTGAGGTGGCCTTTGCAGACCGCACCAGAACTTATTCACTACTGTACAGTTCAAACCTTGGGCTGCATGTGAGTCAGTGTACAGCACACTTCAAAATTTGTTTTTAAATCGAATTTGTATCTCAAAACTGAAAAAAGATCTGGCAGTGAGGTGAAATGATTCTACCCAGGTCCAATGAAAATCAACTTTTTTCAACAACTTTCTGAAATGAATTCTTCATTTCAGAAAGTTGAATTATCTTAGAACAAGACCCTAACCCTGATCTGCCATATTTCAATATGTCGCCACTTCACTCAAGGAAATTCTTCAAATAAGTGAAACTGCACTGGAAAATTATTCAAATTGTCTCACCACAATGGCATTTTCACTTGATAAAAACTGGATTTTAAGCCTGAATACTATATTAAATTACTTGGACATTTATTGCGGTTGTGAAATTGTGTATTCTGTTAGTAAGTTACAAGTGCAACACTAAAGTGGGTTTACATTCTTGCATCCTTGCATCTTGCAGCCCCAAGTAAGAAGTGCAAGCAAGAAAATGAGAAACGTCAGTGTCAAAACAGTGTCAAAGTGTTTACCTGTATCAGCTATTAGGACTCACTGTATATATGAGGATATATACATTGGAATTACAGTAGTGCTATCCTAAAAAAAACAAGTAACACACATACACACACGCAAACAGCAGTGAAACAGAGATGATCAGAGAATGAAACTTACATGACTGTGCATCATATAAATCCCCACATATTTTTTATTTATTTATTTTGAAAGTGTCTGTAACCTGACTGAATTGCAGTTTTTGTAATCAGATTCCTGCAGTCCTGTTAAATGTTACCTGTGTTCTGAACCCGGTTTGTACACAGACTGTGTCAGGAAGGGAAACTGCAAATACTCTTTTTCTCTCCCTCCTCCTCTTCCTCACCTTCCCCTCCATCTTCTCGCTCACCCTAATTATTATCTGCTCTCACAACTATGATGCAACCTCAACAAGCAATTAAGGAGCAAACTCTGATTACATTTAAAAAACAAATCTCTCCTCAACAAATCTCGCCTTTCGGTGTTGTCGTGTTCTCACCTTTGGCTCCAGGCAACAAACGGCGCCTCCTTTTCTCGTGGCTCCAATTCTAATTAATTTCACAGAGCCTCTGACACATGCACAAATTAAAGCCTGGAAGAAATTGTAAGAAATGCAAAACACTTGTGTTGGTATGTGTGTGTGTGTGTGTGTGTGTGTGTGCAAGAGAGAGAGAAAGCGAGAAAGCAACAGTGAGAACAAGGAAGAGAAAGGACAAAGCAACAGTAAACAAGTCGACCCCCCACAAATGATGCAGTCCTCCTCTGGGCCAATCAGTAACAAGTATGTCACCTTGTTTTGACCTGTGATTGTAGCGCTCCCCTTTGGCCAATCGGTGTAATTTTGAAAATGTGGGAGTGCAGTGGTGAGATACATCATTCTCCCAAGTTTCATTAAAATCCGATCAATGGTGTCAGAGATATTGTGGGTGACACATGGACAAACAAACAAACAAACAAACGTGTAGCGCCCCCTTAGGGCCAATCAGTGTAATTCTAAAAACTTCATAACACAGTGGTGAGATGCATAATTTCCTCAGGTTTCCTTAAAATCCAATCATTGGTGACTGAGGTACCACTTGCATGACACATAGACAAATGAACAAACAAATAAACAAATGAACAAACACATCAAGAAATGGATGAATCAGCAACGTTAGCACCACTTTTGGGCTAATCAGTGTCATTTTGGAAACGCCAGAAAGATACATCTGCACTTTGATCATCCCCCACAATGAAGGAGATGAGCTTGCTCTGAAAAAAGGTATTCCAAAGTGATTCTCATATTTTTCAGTGTGACATTAAATTAAACCTGAACACCCAGCGCTGCTCGCTCCCTCACGCATCCTCAAAGTGGCTGAATAGTGTAATCAACATTTTGTATAATCATCCCAGTTTGATTTTATTAAAGTCTCTCCTGCGAGCTGGGCCTCACACTGTGGAGTGTAATTAGAATCCAGTAATGATATGGGTTAGATGGAAAGCAATCATTGTGCCACTTGTTTTTTTTTTTTTTTTTTCAATTGGGCTTTCACGCACAAAGTTATGAAAAACCACTTGAAATTACTATGAGCAACAACGCAAATCAATAGGTTTTATTGTTATTATCGTTATGTATTGTGGAATGTCTGATTCTGCTAATCAAATTTGCCTGGGTTTCTTCTTTGTCTGTCTTTTGTCTAGCTGTAATTTCATTTTTATTTGAAAGCATTTGGCGTTTGTTAGAGTTGAAAGTGCTTGATAATTAGAATGGAACAAAAAAAAAATGTCTTCAAGGCCAAAGCTGCACAAAGCTGCTTTTTAACCCAAAGTGAAGCTCGAGCACTTAAAGGTTTTCCATGTTTCTCAGCCATTACGGGGCGCACATTGTTGTGATTTAGGCCAGTTTACAGCATGAATATACCCTAACTGTCACTGGTCAGTTTGAATTAGGTTTCCATAATGAGAAAGTCCATGTTCTCCTCATAGGAAGATCTAGCTTTGTCTTATAGCTCCTCCTAGTGTGAATCTGAGTGATCTGTATGTATAAATGAGACTCCCAAGGCTACTTATAGTCCATAATAATTATAGTGTGATACTTTATTATTCTTCATAGGAAAATCCTCTTTTTAAGATGGAGAGGTCAGAGGTCAGGGCCCCTGGAGTTGGGAGGGATTCATTGTGTTGCTCAAGGACACTTCAGCAGACCGGATGACAAGAGGGATTGAGCCTGAATCCTCCTCCTTTAAAGGCTCTGACTCTCTACTGCCGCTCACCACTCAAAACCTGTTTGAATTCATCACCCATCAATAGTGAATTTACCCCTTGATATGAAACTGTCTGATGTGAACGCTTCTTTTCAAACTGAGAGGCTCTTATAGGAACAAAAACAATTAACCAACAAAACATACTTTCATAAAAATAATACAAAGAGTGGCCATCTAAATCTCATTTCACTCCAACTAAACACTGTGCCGTTTACTCGGTATGAGACCAATGAGTTTGTGATGTACTCTTATTTTTTAAACTTTTTTTTGCCCTATTGTATTGTGTAAAGCACTTTGTGATAAATAAACTTGACATGACACTTTGACAGTCGATGCTGCAGGAATCATTTTATTGCATGTCTCCACAGGATTGCTTTAACATGGGAGCAGCAAACAGCTGACTGAACAGTTTGAAGTATGAAACACACGTAACAGACTGATGAGGCAAACACAGACACAGAAATAGACTCAAATACAAGTCAAATGGACATTCTGACACTGATTAACGTAGATTAACATATCTAAAAAAAAAAAATGAAATGATAAGTACACCGTTTATTTGAATAAGTAACAGTCACATTAAAAACTTGACTGAATTTCAGCCCGGCCTCACTTGAACCCGAAAAGTTTAAGACCAAACCTGAACCAAGCCGACATTTCTGCCCATTTTCTCAAGTGAACTGCAATTTTAAATGATATTTTTTGGACCCAAGCCCCATCGGGTGCAGTCGAGTCCAGTTGGGTTTGGACGGTCATGTGAGGATGTCTACATAGAAGGAATCTGACTTTGAAATCAACCACACACACACACACACACACACACACACATTGGACACGACAAAGCTAGCTGAAGGAGACGGGGAACGCAGTGAAGACAAGATGAGATCATCTAACACAACAAAACAAAACACTTCATCTAAATACAAAACGATTAAAGACCCATGAGGCTGCACACATTTTTCGCTCTCCAATGGATCGACATGACTTGATCAAGGTAAAATAAAGTTTTATGGTAAAAAAAAAAAAAAGAAGAAAAAATGTGTTTCTATTCTAGTCAATCATACTGAAAGCGGAAAACAAATATATCCAATCCAGTGAAATAATTATACAGCCATTTGTAGATCAAACGTGGATTCAAAAATATCACATCACTCCACCAAAAAAAACCATAATTAGCCTTTAAATCATTCAGTTTATCAGTTGCATTCACTGAACACCATTGTCTCTACCAAAGAAAAAAAAAAAAAAAGATGGCTGTCAGTGTTCTTCATTGGCAAAAACCTCATTCATTACAAAAACCCAAGTCCCATACAGTAGAAATTCTGAAGATCCCTGCTTTACAATATGGCTAGGTCATTTTTGGTCTCTTTAATCATATTTACAGCTCAAATGTCAACAGTCAATTCTGCAAAGTAGGACTCAAAAAACTGCATTTTTACATGTACAGTAAAAAAAAAAAAAAAGAAGTCTTCCAAAAGAAAAATGCTGGCTCACACCCCACCTGGTCAATTCCCACACAGCCTTAGCCGACATTAAACTTACATTAGATTATTTTTCAACCTGTGTAGCAGGAACAAAAGGCCCAACATCATTCTTTTAAAATATTTAACATAAGTATAGAAACACCTTTTGTAGAAATTCTCATCAAAACAGATAATTACAATTCAGACCGGTATCAATGATTACACAATATCAATATACCATGTATGCATCAAGGTTGAGCTCAATTGACTTTCAATGTAATCAATCAAGGAAGTGGAATTTCATCAAAGTCCATAAACTTAAAAAAAATTCATACATCTTATTTTGAACGAAATAATCGATTGAGAATGAATACTTTGTTACTGTCGTGTCATTTCACTTTACGTTCTGAACTGACTGAATTCAAAGTGAATCGACTCCAGCTCTGGTTCACATATTGTAGCCTTTGTCTGTGACTGAGAACCTACAAATCTTTTTATCTTAGAAACATTTCTACAGCAGTGAATTTCAGTGTGTTTGAGTCAGATTCAGGCTTACAGGGCTCCTGCTTTTCTCCGCCGTCTGTCTGCACCACTTGGACACTAGCTAATACTGATTCTCAGTACTAAGCTGTAGAAATCCCATTACTTTTACTGAACAACACAATAAGTTTGGACACACTGTACAAAAATGATTAAGATGTAATCCGTTTTTCTCCGTCAGAGAGATCTAACATCCTCCTATGTGTGGCAAAGGCAGAAAGTCAAGTCACTTTGCTTTGATTTCTGAGATGTTACATATCGCTCTGGGTATCAGTTTGTAGTACTGGGGAAATTCTCTGATATCAATACCCTATTTGAGCCTGGTATTCCCTGATATCTGATACCAGCATTTTGTTCACCACATGAACCTCTGTGTGGCTGCGCTGTCCGGCCAGTGGAAGGTCTTACTGATGAAGATGTAAAGTGTGGCCGCATTGACCGCCGTGTACAGGAGGAACTCGACGACGAGTCTGGGAAGAGAGGGGAGGGGCATGTGGACGCGGTACATCAGGTAGGGAACGATGAAGTACCTGAACTCCAGAAGCTTCTGGGGCACCGTGGCGGCCAGGAGGCACACCAGGAACGCCAGGCTCCAGAAGAGCGAGCGCGACTTGAGGGAGTCCAGGAAATTCCACCCGGCGAACACGTACGCGGGGACGAGGAGGAAGCGCACCAGCTCGTGCCTCTGGAAAAGCCTTTTCCACACGTAGAAGGGGAAGTGGCGGTTGTCTGCCAGGAGGTATTTGTGGACGTGGGTGAACTTCCACACCAGGAGCAAGCAGACGCCCGTGAGCAAGAGATAGAAGAAAGGCTGCTTCTTCAGAGCCTGCAGGAAGCGAAGGACGCGGTAGTAGCAGAGGGAGGCGGGGAGGGAGAAGAAGAGGGCGAAGGAGAAGAAGTAGAAGAGCTGAGGGAAGTTGAGGCAGGCCTCGTGGCTCGTCCTGTCCCCCACCACTATCCCATCGTTCAGCGCCACGAACGCCAGGAAACCCACGCCGACCGCCGCGTAGGGCCAAGCCACCAACAGCACCGCCTTCACGTGACCGGGCGAGGTGAGGAACTCCAACGTGAAAAGCATCACTTTCTTTGCCCCGCCGACCGACAGGGGGATCTGGAAAGAGGGCGGCTTGTCGTCCCTCTTTTTCGTCTGCTCCGTCCTCCAGGCCTCGTCCATTTTGCCGGCCACCAAAGTGCCGGCGCAGAAGGCCACCCAGATGATGTTGGTCTGGCGGAAGAGCACGGAGCAGACGCCGAGGAGCGCCGAGGCCTTGTGGCAGCCGTAGAGCGTCATGAGGTAGGTGAAGAGGACGAAGAAAGTAGAGCCGGCGTCGGTATAGTAGAGGAAGTTGAAGAAGTAGAGCACGGGGAAGGTGGACAGGGAGAGGGCCGACAGGACTCGGCGCGCGGCCGTCCGCGTCTGGAAGAGGACAGACATGAGATCAGACTACAAGCAAGGAATGGCAAGAACTGCTTCAATGCCAGTAACTGGATTTTTGGTGATTTTCATGTTTTAAACTTGGTCCTCTATGGGTTGAGAAAATTCTACAACCCCTTTGGCTCATGAAACCCTTTCAAAACACCATTGGATAAACTAAAACATGCATGGCTATCAAGTTACATACAAGGCTGTTTTTCTTCGTTGACATTTTGGAGATGCAAGGTTTTCATCTGACAGTGATGATATGCAATTTGGTGAGAACCATGAGTGAATATACTTTAAGTACGGGTGCCTCCAGTGGGAACTGAACTCATAACCCTGGAAGTATTAGTGTCAAGTTTATCTTAAAGTAAACCCAGCTGTAGTGAGGAATAATGAGTGACATACACATTCATTCTTTGGTGCAAAAAGATCTAATCATCTAACATTACCTTCTCCCTGAGGTGCAGTTTGCAGATGATGAGATAGAGCAGGTACAGGTTGCCGCAGTTGAAGAGCAGGTTGACGAAGCGCAGCATGGCCGTAGAGCACACCACCTTGCCCGTCAGGTCGGCCAGCCACACCACAGGCTTGATCACTCCCACAGAGGCGAGGTAAAGGCCCGGCAGGGTGGTGATCATTGGGTCCCACTGTGACAGGTAGGAAGCAACGGGGGCATCAGTATAGTGAGGAGGGCTGGGCGATAATCCAACATTATCGTTTATCGTCCTTCAGTGGAATCATATCGTGATGATATGTTGATTTTGGGATGTCGTGATACACAATTCTGCTGTCTAAACTGATGATAACAAGCACATTTTATTTAAAAACGCTGACAAAATGAGGTATGAAACATTTTAAGCAATATTATTTTGAATAATTCCGTTTTGTTTGACATCACACCTAACATTACCATTCGGTTCAAATGGATGAACATCATTTGATTATTTAACATGTGACTTTGCATACGTGAGCAATATCGTGATACATATCGATATCGAAAAAAAAACTTTGATTATATCATATCGCCCAGCCCTAACTGAGGCCGTTGTCATGACTTTCAGATACATAAGGACCTATAGGATCAAAACCATGTTAAGCTTAGGCTAGCTAATACTGAGCTAACATTATATGCATTATGTTTAAACTCCATTAAGCTGCAATCTGATTTGGGATTTATCGAAACTGAGATGAAGATAGGCCTTGTCTGTCAGGCCACTACAAGAGGTACAATGCTTTCATGAATATATCCCCCGCTAATGCTATTCTATATGGCCGATATGCAGATTAGAAACCCTACAATCTGTCACATCATTTCAAATGACAAGAGCTCTGCTGTTAATCCGCCAGCTACACAACTAAGCTAGCTACAATGGGGGATTCGTTTAGATGGCTAACGTTACATTTGGAAAGCCAGTTTACCTCGTTGAATTTTCCATGACAGTATTTCTGAGCTTGTGGAATATGGAAAACCTCGTCCATGTACGGTTCCCTTTGCTCCCGAGTGATTTTAGAGAAGAGGAGGCATGATATCAAAAAGTTGGTGCTGCAGAGAGCAGTGAAAATGTAACCCTCAAATTTCTCCATATCTGACCACGACATCCGATCCAAAAACAAATGGCAATCTCCGGTTAGCTTTTATAAACTTGTGTAAACCACATAACGATTCGATTCGCGTACTAAACCGACTGAACAATTACAAATCAGAGGGAAAACAGGTTAATCTGCGTACAACACAGATCAACGGAAGAGTTTTGATTTTTGACAGCTGCTGGTCCGTTCGTAAAAACGGTCGGCACGGAAGCTGTTGAATTGAGTATTAGTTCCTACGTTGTGGTCAATATTTTAGCATTATATTACTATCAAAGAATAATCGATGTAATCAACACAATTATATGGTTTATCATATTTTACTATTTGGTTTTAGTCTTGTTTTTCCTCATTGAGCTGTTTCCCCCGTGTATAAATATCAAAAGGAACCTTCCTATGAAGCGGTGTCACCGTATTATTGTCCCCCCTATGTACAGAGACTCACATGGAATGGTTCTAGCGCGGTGATAATTTAAGTGCATTTTCCTCATATTCTATCAGACTTTGTGCAACTATGCATCAAACACAGCAACTAGAGCTTTTTCCCGACCAAGAAGTGACTCAAATGCTTTTCAAAGACTTGAAAAATGCCGCAGAATTGAGACAAAGTGCCGTGGAGGGTAAAATAAATGGTGCCTTGATCAATCCATCAATGGTAAGTATATATTTTTTTCAACTTTAGCTATTAAAAAAGCCATACATCTTTATGTATATTGAGGCCAGATTCCCAGTTTTGGATTTTTTCCTACCTAGTCATTAGCCTATATGTGGAAAAAACTGCCTGGGACATTATGGGACATCATTCACGATGATGAATAATGATTTTTTGTTTGTTTGTTTGTTTTTTACAGTTGGTGGATCCTTTCCAAGTGCTGGTAGCTGCAAACAAGGCTGTTCACTTACACAAAATTGGAAAAATGAAGACAAGAAGCTTATATTCAGAGATAATCTTCAACCTCTCACCTACTAATAATGTAAGTAACCTAAACTCAGACATTCACATAATCACATTTAGATTTTATTTTTACACTCCTAGTGCACACACAAATTATTTTATGCCTCCCTCCCATTCTGAGTATCATCCCCTTCTCCTTTCTCTCCATTGGTTGCTTGCACTGTTGGTTCTCCAGAAATTTGAGCTTATTCTGCTGTTGCACTCATTGTAAGTGTAATTCGCTCTAAATAGGAGCATCATCTAAACACTCAAATTATTTTATCTGTCTTCCTTGTACAGATCTCAGAGGCCTTTAAAAGGTTTGGGATCTCCGATGGCGACGACTCTGTCCTCGTGGTCCTGGTTCACAACAAAGATGAGTCACAGCTTGTAGCAGACATCACAGCCAAGGTGGATGGACTGCAGCTTCCAGTGGAGGAGCTTTCCTCACTGTCAGACCCTGCCAAGATCAAAAAGGTTCTGATGCCATAGTGTGCACTTGCTCTTACCTCCGTGTGTGTGTGTGTGTGTGTGTGTGTGTGTGT
The DNA here is from genome assembly GCF_048128805.1 of Centroberyx gerrardi. Classification (NCBI taxonomy): domain Eukaryota; kingdom Metazoa; phylum Chordata; class Actinopteri; order Beryciformes; family Berycidae; genus Centroberyx; species Centroberyx gerrardi. The sequence continues at coordinate 17,030,882 of NC_136020.1, read as the reverse complement.
GTGTGTGTGTGTGTGTGTGTGTGTGTGTATGAAGAGCTTCATTCCAATGAGATATCCCCCATTCAATAAAATGACACCTACTCTTACCAAAGGATTGCTGGCATGAAAGTAAAGCATATTATGGGTTACTATTGAAGTTCTGAGTCATCTTAAGACCTTTACTTACAAAATAGTTCTGTTTTTGTTGATATAATTATCTGTGCTTTTGAAAAGTCATTTGATTATTTCAGGTTACAGTGTTTTTTAAATGGATATTTGTCATTTTATATGTCATTTTTTCTCTCTCTCAGCTGTACAAAGTCGCCCCTCAGGAGGAGAAGTGCGGGACTCTGCTGGACGCAGTTGTTTGCAGAATGGCCACCAAAGATGTCATGTAGCGACAACGCAGAAACAGGATCAGAACACAACTTTTGAAATACAAAATGGACATTTTGTGGTTTAATGTTTTTCCAGTATGAGACCTGGATTGAATTAATATTGAAAAGGGGTTTTCTGGGATCAATGTTTTTTGTGGTGCCACAGCACCGATTGGATAGTCCCAAAAGTGCAGACATTGCCCCTCTTGCACTCCAGGCAAACGCAAGAGACCCTTAAAGTCAGTAAAAGGATTTTAATTATTAATCCAACTAGGTGTGCTTAATATATAAACTGTTGCAGATGCAGCAGAAAAAAAAAGAAAGAAAATGGCATCAAAAAACATTAACCTTTATCTGTCATCAAAGTGTTTGTTTTGTATTGGCCTTTACTCGAATCAAACCCAAACTTTGTTATGTACGTTAAGATCAGACTCCCAGCTTTGGAAAAAAATAAATCCTACTTTATTTTTCAGAAGTCTTTTCATTGACTTGCCCTGTTTTTACTTATGCTTACCTTTTGCATATGTAAAAAAAGTTTGAGGAGCCGTTGGGGGAAGTTACAGGACGTCGTTCACCATCAACCCGACTTCCCACAGCACCTACCCATGGTTCCTGTCTCTTTGAAGTGTTTCGGTGACAGTTATTTTGGGCGGTGAAAGCCGGCGGGGGTTCTGTGAGTTTCTGACAGTAGCCGACAAACGATGTGAAGCGAAGCTCATTCCAGCGCCGGTGAATAATGAATCCAAAGTGCTGTGGGCCGCGTATCAATCAGACCTCAAGAGGATTAAGGAATAAAACATTCACATCCGCAGCGCTGACATGAAAGATTGGATCCAAATTTCAGTAAAAAATACCTGTCAGCCTGTGAAGATATGAATATTTAATGTACAGGTTGTCTAATGGAGAATAAATAGGTAATGATGTTCCTTGATATACAGATTTGAAATTTAAAATGTCACAGTGATGCGGCGCAGACATGGATCACATCACTCATGATTGCCTTTCTGTATCATTACAGAATATGCCTCAAACCAATTTGTACTCAGTAATTATATTTCATCTGTTTGTATTGTCAGGTAACAAAGGCAGAAGACACATTTCTGTGCCAGACCTTAAAGATTCACTTGTTCTTTTTTATTCTTTCTTTCATTCTTTCTTCATGCATTTTTTTCTGAGTGCAGAATAACATTTGCATACTCACAATGAAATAAGACCAAGTTGTTTATATCATGAAATGAAATATATCGTAGTTTATTTGAATGGAAAATGGATTAAAAGAGACTGCAGTTCATTTGAAGGAAATTCTCCCCATGGAAAACAAACGCATGGGTAAAGATAAAATATGCTCTTGTTCTTCTAAGAAAGATCTGCTTGAGATTGTTTCACTTCCAAATGCTGATTTTAGTTTGTGTGATCATAGAAAATGTGAGTATTAGTGTTATAGTTCATGGCTAAGCTCTTTTCATCATGATTCATCTCCACAGTCAGAGGAACCAACACTGTTAACAGCAGAAACTCTTCACTTCATACAGTTAGACTTATTACACTCATAGAAATCGAATAGAAAGAATTCCCTTTCAAAGCTTTTTTGTCTGGCACTGTCTGGCACTATTCACTGATCAAGGGATAAAGACTGAAAGTACATGAAGGAAAAATAAAGTCCTTGATGCCACCCCAGTAGTCACATAATGGCATGGCCAGAATTAGTCACATAATAAAAGTCTGTCAGTCAGTCTGGGAAGTTGGCGAGCTCGTCTTTGCCGACGTTCCCTCCGCTGAGGATGCAGACGACGTTCTTCCCCTGCAGGTCGGGTATCTTGTTGCTGACGACGGCAGCGAAGGCGGCGGATCCCGACGGCTCCACCACCAGACCTGACCTGTAGAGCGCCGACACCGCCGCCCGGATCTGCTCGTCGCTCACCAGGACGATCCCCTCCACGTAGCGCTGGCACAGCTCGTAGGGCAGGGTGCCTGGAGAGACGCAAGTTATTACTGGAGTAAAGGCTTATTATGATTTCCAATGACAAATATGACACTCAGATAACTCAGACGGCAACAAACATATTCCTGTTTTCAATTGCCAAGAGAAAAACACCTCCAATATTCTCATATAAGCCTGTTTCATAGGAGAATATTAGTTTTCTAGTGTGACATAACGTTTAAAGTGTTAGTGCACATTCATCTTTGGCTGTTCTGCGTCCCCTTTATCATTTTTAGAGATGCTTGGCAGTTGGCATCGTGAAAATTAGGAAAAGTGTGGCAGAAGGGAACTGGGGATAAGAAGACAGCAGTGAAGTGTGTTTTGTGTGGAAGATAATAAAGCCCCTCTATGATATTTGACTATAAAAAGTACACAACCATTGTTCAGTAGGTAAAAAACATACTAACAAAAAGGTGATTTTGAACCACTAAAGGGATAAAAACCTTGTCCTTGTCAACAAAAACGTTGAGATTTTGACCAAGATGGATGTCTTTCACTGCAGAAAGACATCCAACATAATGATTTTCAGCTAAAAAACATGTGTATATGAGGTTCTTTAATCAAGACTAGAAGGGACACACATACCTGCAAAAGGCGGTGCAAGTCCTGAGGCGATGCTCTTGGTGTCCATGCCCACTGGCTTCTTCTCGATGAAACTTTTGTACATGGTGCAGGCTGGAGAGAATTTAAATAGAATAAAGGGAAACAGAAAAGTAACAAAGGAATTCCAATAGAAAACCTTTACACAGGATGATCACTGTGAGCTGTAACGTAATATTTCATGCTATAATCATACTATATGAGCCCATGATGTTTAACAACTGTAGGTTCGCTGCACCTCCTTCTGGTTCCACGCCGTAGATCCTGGTCTTGTCGCAGCCTGACAGTTTGACAGCAGCAGCGACTCCGGCCAGCAGCCCCCCGCCGCCACAACACACCACCAGCACGTCCGGATCAGGCATCACCTCCAGCACCTCCATGCCGAGACTGGACACACACACACACACACACAAGGGATAGACAGGATGCAAAACATTGGTGACTGTAGGATGAACTTCTTGAGGCTTAAGCCTAGTCGAGGATGACAATGCTTTTTAGTGGATGTTCTGTATTTTATGTGTTTTTAGTCGGACATGGAGCAATTTAACTGGTGCAGGAGTCTCAAAACAGAAGGACACAATGGCAGTGCTGAAAAGGGTGGACTTGAGCTGAGATTTTCACCACATTAAAGGCACAATTAAACAAAAAATAACCTTTCACCTTGTTAGCTAATTCTCCACATCATAACGTAAGAACTGGTTAACAATAAATGCAAAAAACCTACAAAAAGTCCAATTTTCTCATTTCTTAAATATCAAAATCCTATTATTTTTCCTGTACTTCCTGGAAAACAGTGTATTTTTAGTGGTTACTTCATGACGTACAAATCCCAACCAATAATGCCCTGCCCCTCCTCTCCCATCATATAAAACCTGCAGCTACACAACTTTCAAAGTGACGCAACACAGTAAAGTGGAGCATTATTGGGTGTTCACCCCCGAAAACCCTGTTTCCTTTTCCTAAGAGAGTAAGCTCCACCTGGCATGTCCTGCTATCAGATCCAGGTCGTCGTAGGAGTGCAGGAAGGTCATGTTGTCCTCCTGAACGCAGCGGTTCACCACATTCATCAGACAGGAGGTGGGGACTCGCTCCACCTCCACCCCGAAACTCTGAGGAGGAGAATGTCACTTTAATGATATGGCAGAGACAGACAAAAAAGCCAGATTACCTGAACATTGGTCATTGCAATGTCTATCTTAAACTGGTGTGATGCCAATTTATGACATGGAAAGACGCATGCAGTGAGAAACGGGCATATGAAATTTGTTATTTTCTGCATGGAGTGTTCTAGATGATGAGGACTTGTTGAAAGATTTAACGAAAGTATCTGCTATATCTACCTTTTTACCTTTCTACCTGGAACTGAATTTAAGACCAATTTAACAACCAAAATAAAGAAACAAAAAGTTGTCAAAAAACTACTAGACTATATCCGTTTGATCACAGCTGATAAAAGTTAACTATAATATCGATTAGTTAATATCGTTAACTAATAAACTATAAATGGGCAGTATAAGAAAGATGGACACCGGCAAATTAAAAGTTTAGGAACATGATGTATCTTACAACATGACTGGCATATCGCATTAACGCTGTTCTGTATTAATCTAAGGGTGGACATGCTGTTGCTGGTATGATTCACATCTTTTGGTGAAGCTACGCAATTCACAGCATTTGCCTTATTTCATTCTCCTAACTTTCCATGTCTGCCTTGACTAGATATCACTGAAAGTAAAAAATCTGTCAATACTACTATCTAATCTCAGAAACTTAATTAAAAACAAAGCAGTATAACATGGTGAAAAATCTAAGCCCTCTAATACCTGTCCTTTTTAAGGACCTGCAGACCCCCTGTTAACAAACACACGTTAATCTAGTCTGCTGTGTAACTCTTGTTGAACCCGAATATAGTCTTGAATATGACCTCTGACCTGTATGAGTATGGATCTGGATGCTGGGGCCGTTTCCGGCATCACCACTTTGCCCTTGGACCCGTAGTGTTTCGAGGCGTACGCAAAAGACTTCCCATAATTCCCTGCAGACATGGTGACAAAGTGGCCGCCCTTCTGTCTCCTGGCAAACTGATTGGCCACTCCTCTGATCTTGAAAGAGCCTGTCAATCAAACACAGATGTCATCAGCGATCCTCAAGCCATTGCATTCTACTATAACTGTAAATGTCACTGAATGGTCTCCACTGACCGGTTCTCTGCATGTTCTCCAGTTTGATGTGGATGTTGCAGGAGACGCTGAGAGGCAGGGTGGTCTGGCACCAGGGGATCATGGGAGTGTGGATGACACCCAGCGGGCTGCTCCTCACCGTCTCCCTGGCTTCTCTCAGCAGATCCAGGGTGACGGCGTCTGCAGACACCTCACCCATCTGTGTTTATATCACAAACATAGGATTTATTATCAGGGATGTATCTGCAGAATTTATCCATCTTTTTAGGCTCATAAAAATCTAACTGAGATAAATTCATGGTGTATATCATAAGTAAGTAGTATTGTCATAGTTTACTCAACCTTTTTATTTACAACTACACCCATGTGTTTAAAGATTAGGATAAGATTTCTCATCTGTACTCAACAGATGAGAATTAAAACTTTGTCAGTCTTATTCATCTTTTGCACCAATTATAATGCAGGTATATCAAATTTAAAGTTATAGGCTAAAAATACCCATGTCCATGGTACTGCTGTACAACTGACCAGTCCATGCCACGTTAGACTATTACAGATTTATGAAGGAAAGTCAATTAACGTTTAATTACAAAGCTAACTGCCATGTTTTTAAGAAAGACCCGTTGCATAAATAAAATTGATACGGTTCGAGTGTTTTTAGAGTAATTTCTCACTAACCTTACTATTTCTGTGGATTTTCCGATTATTTTTTAACAAGTGAAGTGACAGCTCCGTGATGTTTGCAGTGTTACAGCTTTAACGGCTCCCAGCAGCAAAACAACAAGTTCCAGCTCGAGACTTGTTTCTAGCCGGACGTTATTTTGAAACGGACCACAAACATGGCGGCTCCAGCCAGTAGTAATGGAGCGTTGTTATCTAACTTTTCGTAGTTACATAAATAAAAAATGATAAACTGAGAGGAGAATATTTTTGAAAACATGGGTTTTATCAGGCACGTCGTGTGCGCGATGTCTGGCGGCGTCGACAGCTCTGTCGCGGCGTTGTTATTGAAGAGAAGAGGTGAGCAATCCTCTGTCAAGTCTGAAACATCAATGCCAAACACACACACACACAGTCCCTACATTATCTTTCTGTCAGGCTATAAAACCCAACACGTGTTTTATTGCTCTGTCTAACGTGCTGCCTTAAGAAATACAGTCTAACATGGTTCTTTTCCATGTTAAGGGTATAATGTGACTGGAGTTTTTATGAAGAACTGGGACTCACTGGATGAAAGAGGGGTTTGCTCCTCAGAGAAAGACTGTGAGGACGCCTACAGAGTTTGCCAGACCCTCAACATCCCCTTCCACCAAGTGTCCTACGTCAAAGAATACTGGCATGAAGTATTTAGGTATTTATCTGTCGTGAGTGTGTATCTGTCAGACAACAATCATGAAATGTGTGTGTTTTTTAAGCCTTTTCTCCAAATGTCATTTGCAGTAATCTGCTGAAGGAATATGAGAAGGGCAGGACGCCGAACCCAGACATACTATGCAACAAGCACATCAAATTCAACCATTTCTACAAGTATGCCCTCAACACTCTGGGTAGGTAGTGAATTGATTAGGGCAACTAACGATTATTTTCATTATCGATTAATCTGTAGACAAATAATGACAAATGCCCATCACAAATTACCAGAGCCCAAAGTGATTCTTAAAATTGCTATTTTAGTCTGACCAGCAGCCAAAAAACTCCAAAGTATTCATGTTATAATGATATGAAATGGAGAAAAGAAAGCAAATCTTAGCATTTGTGAAGCTGTGACCAGCAAATGTTATGGTGTTTTTACTTGATACATGACTAAAACGATTAATTGATTTCTGTCAATCAACTAATCGATTAATCGTTTCAGCACTAGTAGTAATATTATAAACATACATTAGCTTTTTACCTGGAAGGCAATGGGTCTGTAGTTTGAGTTATGCTGGGATGAGATAATTGAAATGAACTGATTTCCTCTCACCAAGGATTGGACTTCAAACAAAGTATAAAAGTCTTGTACTGTAAGACTTTTAAGTTGTTGTCATGCTGTTGTTGTTTTTGTTGACTTAGGTGCTGACGCCATGGCAACAGGCCACTATGCCAGGACGTCGCAGGAGGACGAGGATGTGTTCCAGCAGAAACACACGGCGCCGCCCACCACGCTCTTCAGAGACCGCTTTGAGATCAGAAACCGTAAGTCGAAATCATTCGACTTCTGTCCTCCTGTTCCTCCAAGTGTTGTTCTCTTTCAGGACAAAACAGAACACAGTTGGCTCTCAATGGCTGTTCATACTATTTCTCTTTGTGGGGTGAATGAGTAGAGTACAGGGTGTGTGAAATGGGAAATCATGTTTGTAGAATAATCGGAAAAAAGGGTGTAGTTCCTAAATGAAACGGCCCTTCCTCCAAGAGACAGCAGAATGGACAGCCAAGGATAGATGGGAATGGTATGAAGTGGCCAAGCACTGAAAAATAATGACTGATGTGTTCACTAGGATGAAAATGTAAAAAAAAAAAAAAAAAAAAACTGCACTCAGTGTACCGTGAAAATGACACATAAAACAGCCCAAAAAGGAGTAAGGCTTATTATTTTTGCTCTGACAAACTGTTACTTTCAGAAGCATAAATACAGAATAATAATGTGTCCTCACTCCTACAGTGAGGTTGTACCAGGAAGTCGAACTCTTCAATGAGCAGTATTTTTGAGCTAACTCTGTAATTCACTTCTAAATGTTTTCTAACTGTCTAACAGTCTCTTTTTCATCTTCTCCCTGCCAGCGGTGAGGTTGTACAAGGGAGCAGACCTCATCAAGGACCAAACCTTCTTCCTCAGCCAGATCTCCCAGGATGCCTTGCGGCAGACCATGTTCCCACTGGCTGGACTCACCAAAGACTTTGTCAAAAAGATGGCTGCAGAAGCTGGGTTTCACCACGTCCTGAAGAAGAAAGAGGTATAGGCCAAAACTAATATCACATATAAAAAGAAAGGAAAAACGTATCAAATTCATGTTGACATTGCAGTAGCAAAGAACACAGTATATAGATTTCAAAGGCTGAATAGGGATATTTTAATGATTTTCACAATATATGCTGGCAATATGATGAGAAGCAACTAGCAAACAAACCTCCCACATGCCTAGAAATACTATAGGAGGATATTGGTGAAAAACACCATATGTTTGGGCTAGAATGGCAGATAAATGTATTCTAACAATATAGGACTTCCTTTATAGAAGAGCTACTCAAAGTGTTTTAAGGGCCAATGATCTCCCTTGTCGAGCAGAGATTGAGACTACTTAATGTCCTGAATGCCAATTTCAGGATAGATTTCTTCATTATTGTGTGGCATTTTGGGGGAGTTGTGTAGCACAAAAGCCCTGCTGAGAGTTTGTAAGCTCAAATACCCCCTTGGCCATGGACTTATTCCCCTGTGACTAACTTAAAGATCAGGCAGGGAAATTAACACCAGCCACCAGCCACATGCTGGTAAATGTCGGCTGTGGCTGCTAAGTTTGTCGACTTTACTGTACCAGCCACTGTGACAGATAAGCAGCAGACAGTTTAGTGGGTAAAACTGTAAAAGTGGTAAATATTTTTGATTTACTACAAAAAATGTATTTTGTCTGCCCTTTGGTAGATGTTTGATTCTTGGTGGCCCAGATTTGAATCTGGTCTGTTTACAGATATTAATCCAAGACTGTTGTATGTCTTATCTATATTGTCTATATTGTGTATTGGAAAAGTTCTAAGTCTGATACCCAGCAACTGGAAACTGTGACAAAGCTGAGTGTGTGAATGTGTTTCCAGAGCATGGGCATCTGCTTCATCGGAGAGAGAAACTTTGAACACTTCATTCTGGAGGTGAGGAATGAAACTTGCTTTATAAAGCATTTATTCTACATATATACATTTGTTTAAGAAATGCACTCTCAAAAAATGAATGAACCATATCTGTATTGGGCAGTCACGGTGAACATGATTCAGCTATACAGCCATTCAGCATCTAATACTAGTTCATGGTGACACAATTCATTCATTTTTTTTTATACTTTATACTTTACTTATGTTTACATTCTGAGTGATGTTTCTATGTTTCTTTGTTTTTTGAGTATCCATCCTCTGTTTTTGAATAATTCATTACCCATCATTTATTAAAATATATATCCTTGCTGTTTTTCCTGTTATCAGTATCTAGAAGCTAAGCCGGGGAACTTTGTCTCCATTGAAGATGGGAAAGTCATGGGCAAACATAAAGGTATGATCTGGCTCAGAGGCTCTCAAAGTGGCTCTAAGTGGGTCACTATTATATCATTTATTAGAATTGGTTGATTCTGATTTCTGATCAGATTCATCATCAGAAATCTCCCATGGAAGGTTGTAGGCTTTATAATAATAAATTCTAACAATAAACTTTATTTACATAGCACTTACCTAAAAGCAGAGTTTACTAAGTGCTATACAAGGAGGCATAAAACCAAGAATAGTACACTACATAATGAAGAGATAAAAAAATAAGAAGCACAAGCAAGATAAAATACATTAAAACAAGGATAAATAGATACGCAAAATGAATTCAGATAACAGAAACATAAGAGACAACAGATTAAAAGGAGGCAAGATGAAAACCAATGACATAAAAGTAAGTCTATAAAAGTGCGTTTTAGTAAATAATTTATAAGATGGCAAAAGCACAATCAATTATCTGAATCTATCTGGCGGTTCTTGCGCTACAAGCATAAAAAACCCATTATAAGATTTTTTTTAATGACTAAGTACCAGAGCAGTCATTCCAGCTAATTTCTTTCAGCCGCAACCCATAGGCAAAAATCTTGTGCCTTCCTCCCTAATGCAAGTTGTCCCTTCTCTCTCTCTTTCTTCTCCTCTTTCTCTCTGTCCATCCAGGCTGGTTCACCCTGACGCTGGGCCAGAGGGCGAGGATAGGAGGGCAGAGAGACGCCTGGTTCGTGGTGGACAAAGACATCACTACTGGAGATGTGTTTGTGGTGAGAAATACTCTCTCTCTTTTCCTGAGAGTCAAACTACCTTTCCTGCCTTCTGTCCGCTGCATCTAGACTTTGCATTTAGAGTCTAGATCTTTTATATGCTGTTCATGCCTGATATCTGACTTTTTTCTGTAATTACAAAACACACACATTCATTTTATTAGGATTTTCTCTTTCCCAACACCGTGCTTTTATCCCTGCTATTTTGTGTTGTCCGAATCGCATTCCAAAGCAAAATCTAATGCTGCGTTTTTGAATTTATAACATAACACAAAATATGAAATCTGCCTTTTAGTGGACATTTTAATCCAGCATGTTTTACAGTACTGTTAGAGCATACATTTTTTTATCATGGGTGAAGCCTGTGGGAACGAAAGACTCCACATAGCCAAAAACATTGTAAATTGTGTAAACAGTAGTGGCGTGTCCCCAAAACATCTGTATAATTCAGATGTGTGCTGTTTCAGCCTTGAAGAAGATGCTTAATATCATTTACAATATTGATTAATTTTGCTTACTTTTTTGAGCTGAAGTCAGTTGAAGCTATAAAACACTGCTCCAAACTTGACCAATAATCTCTCTCGGCTCAGGGTCCAACCACCAATCACCCGGCTCTGTTCCGGGACACGCTGCGGACGGACCGTTTCCATTGGGTGGCGGTCGACCCGCCCCCTGAACTGGCCAGGACCCAGATGATGGAGTGCCACTTCCGCTTCATGCATCAGATGCAGCTCAGTGAGTGCCACGTTATCAGGCCGACACAGTGATAGATGAGAAGTGATGAAACTGGCAAGTGCAATAAATGTACAGGGAGTATATAGATTTACATCAGGGCAGAACATTTTGTCAACATAATACATCTAATACATCTTTGCAACCAACACCGGAGTTACCAGTGAGTCTGTCAGCAGATAAATCAGTTATCTTCCTCTCTGGTTATTAAATTTGGTATTGGCCCCATAAATCTTTTACCAGCTGGGCTCTGGAGCGAACATATTTTGATCATACCCGTTTTCTAGTCAACATCTAGCTGTAATGATTGAATCGGTGAAGGCAAGTTTTCATTCTGTTCTTTACTTATGTACAGACCAAAAGCTGGATGATTATCATTAGATAAGGACAAAATAGTTGTGGAATACATTGATACATATTGAATATTTGAAGGGATAAATGGATAATAAATGGATTTGTCACTTTTGAGGCTGGTTACATATCTGTGAATATGAATTATGAAGTGCACCTCAATATTCAACTATGTCTGGGCCAAGCACAGATTGGTACAGTTAGACAAGGAAGCTTTTCACTGCATTTGACTGACTCAGCTATCGTTTGGTTGCCCTTGAGCAAGGCAGTTATCTCCCTATTGCTCCAGTAGAGCTGCACAGTGGCCAACAGCAGAAGACTGTGGTTGGACTGGATGGTTTCCAGGTGTCAGTGTGTGTAACTGTATGAATATGAAGCAGGCTAGTGTGGAAAAACATCCAAGCTCAATACAATGAAGGTCTAACAAAAAACAAAACTCAAGGAGACTGTCGGTGCCTTAAATCCTCAGGAGGTTTTGTGCTGAAACAGGAGGAGCAGAGGTGAAGCTGTATTTTTGTCCCAGTCGTCTCACATAGTAACAGAGTTGTTCTTACTCTCCAGCTCCCTGCACAGTGACGCTCAACATGGACGGCTCTGTGTGGATCACACTCTCCCGGCCACTGAGAGCCCTCACACCTGGACAGGTAACAACTCACACCTAACACAGAAATACTCAGTATTACACAAGACAACATAGCACTCCACCGTGCCATGACTTGGGTTACAATACCTTAATGCTGAGAAGCAGCTATTAAAAGAATTGTATTATTCAGAAGGTAATGGAAAATCAGAAGGGTATGCAGTTTGTTTTCCAGTTTTGTAATTGTTTATTTTTTGCATAAAAGAGATTCAGATTGTGACAGAATGTTTATTTAAATCACAAATCTTGGTCTATACGCTAGTTAAAATTCTTTAAATGGTTCCCCGTTAAAGCAGTTGCCAGGAGTCAGTGGTTTCACCGACATGTATTATCAACCATGTTCTGTTAGGACGACAGCGTGCTTAGTCCATGGTCAGATTCAGCCTTTAAACACACACACACACAGTTCCTCTTAACTGTAGTCTTAGGTGTATGAGTGTTTGTGTGTTTCTAATCCAACTCCTGCTCTTCACCTCTTCTCATCCCTCCCCCAGTTTGCTGTGCTCTACAAAGGGGACGAGTGTCTGGGCAGCGGGAAGATCGTCCGTCTGGGACCCAGCGAACACACACTCCAGCAGGGCCGGGAGCGAATGATGGCGGCCGCACGGGAGAAGGAGCAACAAAAACCTGAACCGGCCAGCTGAGAGACACTCTGGACTTACAGCCGGACAGCTGAGGAAAAGCACTCAGTGTCCAATACACTGGGTAGACCAGCCTGTTCATGAAAATGGACTGTCCTATAGAGGGCTTTCAAGTAACCTAATGCAGTTTTTGGCGTCCATAATGGAGGTCCTCAGCTCTTGGGGAACAATGGATGCAAACAGCTGATTCGACTTGCCTGTCTCAACAGAATTGAACAGACAATGGTTATTTTCTGTGCCGTTTTTAACTGGGAACTGATCTTTACACCACTGATACATCTGATTTATCTTGTGTTTAGATAATGTCAGCTTGTTAGCTAGCTGACTAGTATCTGGTCAGCTGACCATGCCGTCACTGTCTTTTTTAAACATCTGATTTGCACACTAGCTAACGAACTAGTAGAGGAAGCAGCAAGACAGGATAGTTTACTGTGTCACAGTAATCTAAATTTGGAAAGAAATGTACCTTATCAAACTATTCACTTTTACTCACAACATTACTGAATGGACCTACACCCACACTACAGCAGTCTTTTTCAGGTCTCTTTCTGTTTTTTTGAGACTGTGAATGTGGCTGACCCAGTATCAGGTGGATATGTACTTAGCAAAAATGAGATACCAAATATACTTGCTGCTGGGTGTATTTTCAAAATAATTGCCCGTATGTAAGGATATGCTTGAGAATAACTGTCAGGCTTGTGGTTAACCTACAAAGTAGAGCTGCCACAACAGAAAAGTATTCGACTGTATATTTTGTCCTGATTGGACACCAGACTGTTATTTGGAGAATTTCCTCTCCATACAGACCTCAGTCTTATAATCTGTGGTCTCTAAACAAGCTTGTCTCTTTTCTAATGGACAGTAGGCACTCCAGGTCCCTTAGGCATTTTTCTCTTTACTGTAATAGACAGTAGGAAAGCCGAGAGGGACCCAGGGGAGAAGACTGTGGTGGGATTTGATTCTCGGCCAGCAGGGCTACATGTTTATTCAGTGTATGTGGGATTCAAACCTATAACCTTTTTGAGCTTAGCCCTGCTTGCCTTTCCTGGCATCGACCATGTGGCTTGTGGTTTTCATAGATCTTCCTGCCCTCTCTCAACCTTTGAGTCTACTGGTATGTTGACCCATGTTCACCTGCCTTTGGAACAGCTGCTAACCTGTTAAGACTAATGCAAATCCTTCTGTTTTTTTGTATTTTATAATTTTTAAACTCCAGCCTCCTCCAGTGTTGATATCTTGTTGTCAAAGCACATCGGCGCAGAGATCGTTCTTCTACGACTGTGCTTGGTTCTTTGGGAAAATGGCAGAAAATGTGATGTTTTACTTTTTCCTTTAATTTTTTTTTATAATCTACTAAAGTTAAAGTACAGTGAAAAAAAGGGGAAGAATACTGTCTCTGCAAACACTTTTCTGTCTGTACTTAAAGACTGTATTGATTGGTTTTACTTGTGATTTCCCAGTTGTTTTATACAGGTGTGCATGTTGGTTTTGGATTCCGTATTTATTTAGAAATGTCAGTTGTATGTACTCACACACACACACACACTAGGAAAATCCTAATTGCAAAGAATAAGAAATGTGCCTTTTCTTTTTGTGTGCCATTGTAATAAGGAATGAGTTGAATTCTCCTCGAAATACAAACTGTAAATACTTGAACATTTAAACTAAAGGCGGGTGAATAAACTGAGTAAGTGATGTGTTGATTTCTTGTTCATTTCCATATTTTGTCCAGTAACATTGTAATACAGCAGGTGTCCATCCGTTCATTGTTCTACAGTTAGTGATCCACAAGGGGGCGCTGTTATACAAGTTACTCCTCTAAGGATGATCTAGTACTTTTATTCTTGAGTCAACATTATTTTGTAAAAGCAATATAATGACATTGCCTAATTATACTCGAAAGCAAACCTCAGTGTGTAGTTTTGTTTTGTCTTGTATACTATCTATAATCATTTTAATTGCTGGGCATTTTTAAAATGGTTTTTCGTTCTTATTAAATTCTTTGTAATTAGATTTTTCTTCAGGAAAAAACATGATGGGAATAGAAAGGCTGTGAAGAGTCATGCCAGTTTATATTGCACAGGTAGGCTTATGAGCGCAGTTTATTTTCCAAGAGGTGAATGTGAGACTTAAAATTACTACTAGGCTATGTAACACGAATATCAATTAACAGTCTCATAATAAGGAGCGCATTATAATTAGATATTGATTACCCACAACAAAGGGATTGAATAATTCATAATTCGGCTTATGAAGCGGAAACCTTCATACGGTGAGTCTATATTAGTTTAATAAAATAGTTTGAATGATAGTTTTCATTGATGTAGACATGTAAACCCACCTAACCTCATTTTGACCACCTTTTTTATTTGCGGAATCGACTTTACCCATAAATAGACATAAATCCATAGAAGTAGTGAATAGTATCCAACCGATTTTAGGATATTTTAAGAGGAAGAACAAGTTTAAATGAATGCTTTTTGTTTATAGGCCTAATAGTGGTTGCTTTGCATTATAATGATTACTGGTTGTAGGTCATAGTTTAACGACCTTTTTATTCACCACTACATCACTGATCAGAGGACTTGAAAGGGGAGCGACACTCAAACACACATTGGGCATTTTTACCAAACTCTCACTACATTGTAATAACAATGCAATTGCGCGCATTGGTCACCCGGTTAGGGCCACTTCCCAAATCTCCATGAGAAAAAAAGCCCCCCCCCTGTGAAAGTGTCCCAGAGGGGGAACACAGCAGGTTTATGGTAATCAGCCTCTGAGGAGGAGAGGAGAGCAGGAGGAGGAGGAGGAGAGCCACGGAGCCATTTTGTACTCATTTAAAACTCGCCGTGGGTTAACGCAGCTGCAGCGCACCGTGGATACTATGATACTATGGATACCAAGCGTCTTTTTCCACGTTAAAACTTCACAATGAGGGATAAAGGTAAAACACGGTGTTGGGAGAGGGAGAGTTAATGCTTTTGCGGAGGTGTTTCGGTGAAGTTGAATGGGATTTGGCAGGTTTTAAACCATGGAGTTACCGATGTATTGGATTTGGGTTTGTGTCCTGTTCAACGTGCCGCTTGTGGGATGTTTGGAGATACACCTTTCGGAGACTTTACAGCCCGGGACCCTTCTGGCAAACCTGTCGCTTGGCCCTGGATGGACTTATAAAATCGACAGGACTTTATCCCCCAAATTCATTCAGAACTTTTTCCAAGTTGAATGGCAGAAGGGGCTTATCCGTTTGTCCCAGAAAGTTCAATGTGCGCACACATTGAGGAACCCGGCGCCCGTTTATTTCCGAACGGGATCCCTGACATCTGGAGACGTTATTTTGACACATTTCAATGTGTTTGTCCACGGCCAGGACTGTTTTATCAAATACAAGAGAAAGAAAACGTCAGGTAAGCCCGACATTCACATAAATCACCTCTCAAAACTGGAAGCAACTTCCTGCTTGCCCGCAGGTAAATTGCTTTTGAATGTAACAGAACTTTTGCCTGCCTTTACGCGGAACAATGCCCTTTCGGACACTTTGTGTTTTGGAAAAGACTTGAGTGCAGTGTTCAGGCATGGGGATTTGTTCCTAGCCAATGACTTGTGTCCTGAGCACAGAGGGCAGCCCGAGGTGAATTTGCACTGCGCGTTGCACGGCTCTCCAAGCGGCCGGCTCTCAGTGCAGCTGAGTTTGAGGCTGGGAAAAGCGCCTGAGCAGCAGGTTTCCTTATCAGAAGCCGCCCAGAGAAAGCCTGGTAAATGGATCCGCAGAGAGAAGAGAAACGTGAACACGCCTCCCCAGTTCCAGCTCCCCAACTATCAGGTGTCCGTGCCCGAGAATGAGCCGGCGGGTACGCGCGTAATCACCCTGAAAGCCACTGACCCGGATGACGGGGAGGCGGGGAGGCTGGAGTACGGCATGGAGGCCCTGTTTGACAGCAGGTCCAATGACTTTTTCATCATCAACTCTCAGACAGGGAGCATAACAACCATCCAGTCACTAGACAGAGAGGTCAAAGACACCCATGTTTTCAAAGTCACAGTGACTGACAATGGCACCCCCAAACGATCTGCCACTTCTTATCTCACTGTCACTGTGAGCGACACCAACGACCATGGCCCGGTGTTTGAGCAAACCGAATACCGAGTCAGCATCCGCGAGAATGTAGAAGTGGGCTTTGAAGTGATGACAATCCGGGCCACAGACGGGGACGCGCCCTCCAATGCCAACATGATTTATAAAATTGTGAACGGTGACGGGGTCAACACTGTGTTTGAAATCGACCCCCGGAACGGGCTGGTTCGGATCAGAGAGCGGCCCGACAGAGAGACCAGGTCCCAGTACCAGCTCATCGTCGAGGCCAACGACCAGGGCAAAGACCCGGCTCCCCGCAGCGCCACCGCCACCGTCAACATCTCTGTGGAGGACGAGAATGACAACTACCCCCAGTTCAGTGAGAAGAGATATGTTGTACAGGTTCCAGAAAATGTGGCGGTCAACACCAAAGTCATCCAGGTGGAGGCTACGGACAAAGACGAGGGGAACAACGCCAAAGTCCATTACAGCATCATCAGTGGCAACATTAAGGGACAGTTCTACATTCATTCCCCCACCGGTGTGATTGATGTCATTAACCCTCTGGACTATGAGATGATTCGGGAGTATAATTTGCGGATTAAGGCTCAGGACGGCGGCAGGCCCCCACTGATAAATGGCACTGGGATGGTGGTGGTGCAAGTGGTGGATGTGAACGACAACGCCCCCATGTTTGTCAGCACCCCCTTCCAGGCTACTGTGTTGGAAAACGTCGCCATCGGTTACTCTGTCATCCACATCCAGGCAATTGATGCTGATTCAGGGGAAAACGCCCGTTTGGAGTACCGGCTTACCGACACCACCCCTGGTTTCCCGTTCACCATCAACAACAGCACAGGCTGGATCACAGTGAGTGCTGAGCTTGACAGAGAGACGACTGAGTTCTACACCTTTGGCATACAGGCCAGGGATCATGGGATACCTGTGATGTCCTCCTCGGCCAGCGTCAGCATCACGGTGCTTGACGTGAACGACAATGTGCCCACGTTCACGGAGAAGATCTACTCACTGAAGATCAACGAAGACGCCGTGGTGGGGACCAGCGTGCTGACGGTGACGGCCGTGGACAGGGACGTCAACAGTGTGGTGACCTATCAGATCTCCAGCGGCAACACCAGGAACCGCTTCGCCATCACCAGCCAGAGCGGCGGCGGCCTCATCACCTTAGCCCTCCCCCTGGACTACAAGCAGGAGCGCCAGTACGTCCTGACGGTCACCGCCTCTGATGGAACGCGCTACGACACGGCGCAGGTGTTCATTAACGTGACGGACGCCAACACGCATCGGCCCGTCTTCCAAAGTGCCAACTACCAGGTGTTGATCAGTGAGGACCGACCCGTGGGCTCCACCGTGGTGGTGATCAGCGCCACAGACGAAGACACGGGGGAGAACGCTCGCATCACATATGTGATGGAGGACAATGTTCCCCAGTTTAAAATCGACCCAGATACTGGCGCCATCACAACCCAAATGGAGATTGATTACGAAGACCAGGCCTCCTACACGTTAGCCATCATTGCCAGAGACAACGGCATCCCTCAGAAATCTGACACCACCTATGTGGAGATTATTGTCCTCGATGCCAATGACAATGCTCCTCATTTCCCCAAGGATATGTATCAGGGGACTGTGCTGGAGGATGTGGCTGTCTACACCAGCGTTCTCCAGATCTCTGCTTCGGACAGAGACTCTGGCTCCAATGGCAGGCTGAGCTATACTTTCCAGGGTGGTGATGATGGAGACGGGGATTTCCACATAGAGACTTACTCTGGCATCATCAGAACTGCTCGCAAACTGGACCGGGAGAACGTGCCTGTGTATAACCTGAAGGCCTTTGCTGTGGATAAGGGAGTTCCTCCTCTGAAAGCGGCCGTTAACATCCATGTGTTAGTCCAAGACATAAACGACAATGCTCCAGTGTTTGAGAAGGACGAGCTGTTCATTGATGTGGAGGAGAACAGCCCGGTGGGGTCCATCGTGGCCCGGATCAGCGCCACCGACCCCGACGAGGGCACCAACGCTCAGATCATGTACCAGATCGTGGAGGGGAATATCCCAGAAGTGTTCCAGCTGGATATTTTCAACGGCGACCTCACCGCCCTCACGGAACTGGATTACGAGACCAGGACAGAGTACGTCATCGTGGTCCAGGCCACCTCGGCGCCGCTGGTGAGCCGGGCCACGGTGCACATCCGCCTGGTGGACGTGAACGACAACGAGCCGGTGCTGCAGAACTTTGAGATTATCTTCAACAACTACGTCACCAACAAGTCCAACAGTTTTCCATCAGGGGTAATAGGGAGGGTACCGGCTCACGACCCGGACGTGTCGGATAAGCTGCACTACAAGTTCGAGTCTGGGAATGAGCTCAGTCTGCTGCTGCTGAACGAGGACACCGGGGACCTGAGGCTGAGCAGGGACCTGGACAATGACAGGCCGCTGGAAGCACCCATGACCATCTCTGTCTCAGGTAAGATAAACAACATGAAAGAAAATCCCACTTCTCAACCCCCTTATCTTCCTCTCATCCCATTCTCAAGGCATTGTATTGTCCCTGTTCTGATGTCAGTTACATGAATTATGAAAGCACATGCAAACGAGGTGAGAAATGTATGTGAGACGGATATTTGAGTCGCCATCTCCGATGTATCATCTCATTATACAGTCAATATATGTTTCCGTCTCCACTGAATAGAGGCCGAGGGCAGGTTTCGGCTGTAGTGTTGACTGTATGTTCAGTAAGTGTTTGCTGGAGGCTCTATCCAGGATCCGGTTGTGCTGCTTTTGTGCCGTTTGGGTGATAAATGTATTGTGTGCAAGTGGTTGGTTGGGGTAATAAAAGGTGCTATTAGCAGGGCACCCTCATAACTAAGCCTCTTTGTTGTTGCAGATATGCGGGTTTCACTCTATCACAAGTAGGAAAACACACAAATGCATACACATGCGAGCACACACACACACACACACACACATTCCCACCCCTAGTGCACATATAGACCTAACTCTTTGAAGTGCAGAGGCTGAAAGGTTTACACCTACTGTAGGTACGCAGCCGGGAAGTTGAACATATTGCTGCAAGATGTCTCCCATGCTTTCATCAGAATATCTCCCCATGCTTTACAGAAATCTGTGATTTTCATCGATGGAAATACCCCAGTTTTTAATCAAAGGGGGGTTTTAGATAGAGGTTTTTGTTTTGGAGATAAATTGAGTTTTGTGTAATGAATGGTCGGACCCGAAGGCTCGTGCGTTCATGCTGGAAGGTCATGCAGAAAGAATTTGCGTCAAGATGCTCCATTTCCACTACAGAAGCAGACTTTGTTCTTTAAAGTTAAAGATTAGACAAATGCAAACACTTCGATATTCACACCTAAAAGTGGCACGGCAACAGCTAGAATGCAGGCAAGCGCAAACACACACACACACACACACACACTGTAAGAAAGTGCTGCGACATTAATCAGACAGTTGGACAGGCAGGATAAATCTAATACCCTGACAGAATAACTACCCTGTCACCTATTGACAGCTGCTTGCTCAATCTCTCTCTCTCTCTCTCTCTCTCTCTCTCTCTCTCTCTCTCTCTCCTTCTCTCTCTCTCTCTCCTTCTCTCTCTCTCTCTTTAAAGGTTGATCTTTCAAAGCATATTAAGTCCTGAAATGGGCAAACTGCCTAACGCAGCCAGACCCTCTCAAGTCTCTCTCTCTCTCTCTGTTACTCTATCATCCAAGTTTCCCTCCGAGGAGAGGAATGCCAGCATATCACACACACTACAAGAAAACACATGAGCTGCCATGGACCAGGCTGCACCAAGGCGAGCTCACATTCCCAGTCCATCTGTCTAATCATATTTCTAATTATTGTAACGCAGCTAGAATTAATGTGCTTAACATGTATGTGCCTTTGCATGCACTAGACAGAAAGATTGTCTCTCTCTTTCTCTCTTTGTCAATCAGTCGTTTTGTCGTTTGTGTTACGCAATGTTAAGATCTTTTTAAAATATTTCTTTCATGGTTTTTCCTCTTCATTGGGAAGTGACAGGAGAGGTGGGAGACAGATGTTGACATATGATGTAATTCCTGAGCTGGACTTAAACCTGCGTTGTCACGAGTACATATAGTATACGCCTTAGTCCACTGCCTTAGAGAGCAGCAGGCAGTGAAATCTTTTTTTTTTTCCATATTTTATTTTTCGTTTTTCAGAATATAGAACATACAAACTAAACATAACACTGAAACAACAATACAAGGTAGAGACATTTAGACCAATTTCATGAGAGATAATTTGGACAGAATCACTTCATATCTGTATCATACCTTCCCATTGTTGACAAAGGAAAGCCGCAAAATTTTCAGAAAGCAGTCATATTTCTTCCTTAAAATATATGTCATTTTCTCCAGGGGTTCACATCTATTCATTTCTGAGAGCCAAAGTCCTATTTAGAGGTGACAGACTTCCATGTTAATGCAATGCATTTTTGGCCACGCAAAGAGCTATAAATTTCATTTTCATTGTAGTGAAATCTCTTAACAGCTGCCTCTCCATTTGTCTCTCATAGTGAGTTTGCTAAAGGACTTGTGCCTTGTCTTTGTCTTGGACAAAAGACAGACTGGCCTTTTCTAAGTATCTGTGCTTATTGCTGCTCTAGACGAGCCATAGAGCATCTGAAGAGGCAGAGACTGACCGCAGTTGCTACAGGCCTTATGGCCCTCATTCACAGCCTCTGCTTTCAGGTTTGTCAATAACAACTGACAGCTCTTACGGTATCCATGACAACGGTGACCCCTTGACGGTCCCAAGGGGAGCTGGAGCCCTTCATTAGGTGTAGGGCCTGTGCACGCACGCACGCACGCACACACACACACATGTAAGCACATGTTCACGCACGATTAAACACACACACTGAAAAACAGCTCCAAATCCCCCCTTTTCTGCGGCACACCCTGATGTCAAATGTTAGGTAACCATTACCACCGCCGCCGTGGCCTTTTGACCCCGGGCTCCGGGGAGAGGAAGGCCTGAGGGGATGGGCGAGCTAACAGCACCCTAACAAGCACTAAAGTCTCCTTTTACCAGCGAGACACAAGCCTCTGTGGTTGTGTTTCTCCGTCTCTCTTTGATTCAATCACTCTCTGACTCCACTGGCCTCTCCTGTTCTCCTTTTTTTCTATATTTGGTTTTAGCGCATGGTCACGGTCTTAGACTTTTTCTCTGTTCCTCTCTCTCTCTCTCTCTGTCTCAGGCTCACACACCACTAGTCATTTCAGTCTGAGTTCCTTTGGGAGATTAGGCGGACGTCAGCCTTATCTGCTCATTATGTCTGGTCATACCAGCATTTAAATCCTCCCTCCATGAATGGAATCCTTGTTCAGACCAAATTAGTTAAGTCTTGTCTCCTTAACCCTGACTGTTACGTCTGAACAATGCAACGGTCACTGCTGATGTATGAAACTGACCGTTGATTTGCCTTCGATAATGAGGGCTCGGAGCTAGAGAGGGGTGAAGAACTTCTTGCCTTCTGACTTTCTCTAGCACCCTCATTTAAGACTGCAAAGTAATTTTGAAAAAACCTAAGTCATTTCCAAACTGCAAGACAAAGAACACAAAGAAGACATTTTTTCAGTGGGAAAATGGCTCTTCACAGTCTCCTAGACAAGGCACTCTGCTACTATCCAGAATACCTGGTCGACAAATCAAGTTGCATGTCAAACTGAATAAATCTTAACTATTTAATTGAGCAGAAAATGACATATAAGCAGCAATATGTAATTTTTTTTAAGATTTTGTTTCTTTGATTTTAGCCATGCAATTTCAGTGCCAGATTGATTTGTAAAAACCAATTTTTACCCAAAATGCAGCTTGTTCCCTTCACCAAACCCTTTATGGGGGGCCTGCTTATTCAGCCATTTCTCTGATGCAAAAATTCCTGATCCATTTTTTCTGCCTGTTATCTCCGTCGGGAAGAAGTGAACAGGTGTTTTTACTGTGGTGAACAGACGGCCTGCGAATGTTTCCTTAGCTGACTGAAACTGAAACACAAGAACGCCCTGATACTCTCCCAAGATACAGTCGCTTAACACACTCTGCTAGCCACAACACTGTGCTATCTGTCCTCGCTCTCTCCCCCTGCGTCTGTGTGTGTGTGTGTGTGTGTGTGTGTGTGTGAGAGAGAGAGAGAGAGAGACCTACCGTTACTCAGTAGCTTGGTGGTTCGATGGGTAGGGGCTATGTGTTCTCATTGTAACGCAATCCCTCTTATCTTAGCAGGTCAACTTTCAACAAGCTTCCTTGACTTAAATCTATGGGTTTTCACTCTTCTTTTTTTTCTCCTTTTCCCTAAAAGACGAGTATCTGTCTGTTTCTCTTGACCACTTCGTGTCCCAGAGGCCGGGAGGTATTTGAATGCAAAACGCCTCCATCCTTCCCTCTTTCCTTCCTTCAAATACAATGTTTTCTTATCTAACCTACTTTGAGAGGTGTAGGGAACATCTGCTGCGTTACTGTCACCTGTCCAGTCGTGGTCAAATCAGTGATTCCTCACAAGGAAAAATCAAGGCATGCCTGAATCTGAAGCATGGTGGTTTACAGGATGCGAAACATCACCAACAATTTCACCGACTTACAGTTTTCAAATAGAGCAGACTGAGTGGAGACAAGCTGGTTGTCTGCCAGAGTTGTTAGCGGAGCTGACAGACCCAACATCTACAGCCAAAATTTACCAGCTTTTGGCCTGTGTTACTTTTAAGCCTTGGCTGTCAGCAATCCAGCTAATGCCAAGTCAGTGATTTCCTGAGGGAACGGAGGAACGGAAGGCTTTATTTTAATTATATCTGAATGGAGACTAGGTGTTTGGGAAAATCCACCTCTTCAGAAACTGATATTGGTCCCTAAGAATCCAGATCTGATCCAGACACTGCCCTACAAGGCTCATCCAGCTATATTCTCAAATCAATGATTTCTCAATGGGGAGGAGGACAAGTATGTAACGTGACATGGGGAAGTTTATTTCATTAACCATTAGACATGCTGCTTGGAGGGAAGGGCATGAATACGGAAATAGGGCCATGGTCTGTGTGTGTGTGTGCCTGTTTGTCTATCTAACCGTCTTTCCCACTGTCTGTCTGTTTCTCTATCTATTCATCTGTAGCTCCAGTCAGAGTATTGATCAGTAGTGTTACGTTAACACTGTGTGTCCTGCTCCTCAAAGCGGTGATCTTCGAGATTGCTGTTGTTATTGTTGTTGTTTTTTGTGATTTTGTCTCCATCTCCATCTTTCTTTTTGCCCTGCATGTGGCAATCAAAGTGTGTCCAGTACTGTACTGCCTTTTTTTGTTGGATTTTCGGTCGATCAAGTTTGAGTTTCTGTTTTCTTTTCTTTGTCTGTTCAGCCATGTTGGCTATCACTGCTCATGCTAACAGTTCTTCTTCTATTTATTCCCAAAAAACGCTGTTGCTGCTGCCGGAAACATAAAATACATCACCTGTGCGCCTGAAACCGGGCGTTCAGAACAACAAATGTAAAAGCTTTCATGAACTGGCAATAATCACTATTGTTTTATGTCAATCGGTGATGGAGAGT